>NW_019943309.1:88504-91387 GCF_002910315.2 Salvelinus sp. IW2-2015
GGCCTTGTAGCCAATACGCTCTACTCTAGTAGTTCTCTGTAGTGGTGGCGGTAGGCTTACAGATCTGGGACCAGGCTATAGAAGGAGACAACAGATCTGGGACCAGGCTATAGAAGGAGACAATAGATCTGGGACCAGGCTATAGAAGGAGACAACAGATCTGGGACCAGGCTATAGAAGGAGACAACAGATCTGGGACCAGGCTATAGAAGGAGAACAGATCTGAGACCAGGCTATAGAAGGAGACAGTCTTTTTTGAAACACTTTAAGATTCCTGTACGGGTGAAATGTTTATTTGTTTTTTTCAGGCCACAACTGACTCACTGCTAAATTGCTCATGCCAGACCCAGTTCGTGCTAGGATATGGTGTGTATTTGCCATTTGCTGGGTAGTCAAGCCTTAACTCATAGCCAGACATGGTGCATGCATCAGTGTGTTGCATTTGTGGGTGTCAGCCTAACTCATAGCCGAAACATGTTTGCATGCATCATGTGGCATGTGGTGTTAGCAACTTTAGTCGATGGTCTTGCATCGGTGGTAGTGGTTCATCTCTAATCATAGCCAGACAATGGTGCATGCATCGGGTTGTGTGGATTCTGGGTAGTTCAGCCTAACTTTCATAGACCAAGAACATGGTTATTGCATCGGTTGTGTAGTTATGCCATTTGTGGGTAGTCATCCTAACTCATAGCCAGACATGGTGCATGCATCGGTGTGTTGCATTGTGGGTAGTCAGCCTAACTCATAGCCAGACATGGTGCACGCCTCAGTGTGTTGCATTGTGGGCAGTCATCCTCACCAGGTGTAGACTGTCTGCCTTCTGGGTCTGTCTCATCCTGCTCTTCTGGGCAGCGATACGGTTCTTCTCTCTTCTCATTACCTTCTTGACGTTGTCTGAGGAGCCCTGGGGAGAGATACGAGGCAGTCATCTTCCTGTCAGGACGCTAACTGTCGCTCACCCTAACTAACTTACACTAAATGGGTGGAGTAGTAGGGTTCATTCCAGTATACGGTAGATATTGTAGATTGAAAATGTATAATCATGCATACCAATATTGAGACAGTTCTAGGATGAGACATCTCTTTGATGCGTGACTTGACTGACGCATCGTTTCTACAAAAGCTGTTCTGATACCGTGATCAGGACATGAAACAAGGCGTGATCTGAGGTGATGTGTGAACTGACGAGTCAGACCCACCCGACCCATCTTTTCTCAGCAGATGTCTATCAGCTCATCAAACGGCCTTGATTCCCAGGCCACACCTAACTATACAAATAATTGTCATCAAGAAAACTCTTCAGTGTTGTCATGCATTATTCTACATGATTCTACATGATTCTACATGAGTCTACATGAGTCTACATGAGTCTACATTCCAATAAGAATCTAAACACTATGGAAGAACACAAACTCTGTCCTGGGGAACCCAACAAACTCTGTCCTGGGGAACCCTGGGGAACCCAACAAACTCTGTCCTGGGGAACCCAACAAACTCTGTCCTGGGGAACCCAACAAACTCTGTCCTGGGGAACCCAACAAACTCTGTCCTGGGGAACCCTGGGGAACCCAACAAACTCTGTCCTGGGGAACCCAACAAACTCTGTCCTGGGGAACCCAACAAACTCTGTCCTGGGGAACCCAACAAACTCTGTCCTGGGGAACCAAACAACTCTGTCCTGGGGAACCCTGGGGAACCCAACAAACTCTGTCCTGGGGAACCCAACAAACTCTGTCCTGGGGAACCCAACAAACTCTGTCCTGGGGAACCCAACAAACTCTGTCCTGGGGAACCCAACAAACTCTGTCCTGGGGAACCAAACAACTCTGTCCTGGGGAACCCTGGGGAACCCAACAAACTCTGTCCTGGGAAACCCAACAAACTCTGTCCTGGGGAACCCAACAAACTCTGTCCTGGGGAACCCAACAAACTCTGTCCTGGGGAACCCAACAAACTCTGTCCTGGGGAACCCTGGGGAACCCAACAATCTCTGTCCTGGGGAACCCAAGGGATGCACATTTTGGTTTATGCTCTAGCACTACACAGCTGATTCAAATAGTCAAAGCTTGATGATTAGTTGATTATCTGAATCAGCTGTATAGTGCCAGGGACAAACAAAACGTGCACCCCAAACCTGTCTTAAATGACCAGTCCATTGATGGTGATGTATGAAACCTCAACAATATATTAATGAAAAGGTGATTATAATGCCCCATCCGAGCTGATGTACAAACCAGTCATCTACCATGTCTCAACATATGACAATAACAAATGATAACACTTCATGACTGAATACATGTTATGAGAGAGAGAGAGAGAGAGACAGAGACAAGAGACAGAGAGAGAGAGACAGAGACGAGAGAGACAGAGAGAGAGAGCAGAGAGACAGAGAGAGAGAGAGACAGGAGACAGAGAGACAGAGACGACAGAGAACGGAGAGACAGAAGAGAAGGAGACAGAGACAGAGACAGAGACAGAGACGAGACAGAGAGACAGAGGACAGAGACAGAGAAGACAGAGACGAGGACAGAGAGACAGCGACAGAGAGAGGAGAGACAGAAGAGACAGCGACAGAGAGAGAGACAGATACAGAGAGACAGAGACAGAGAGACAGCGATGGAGAGACGAGAGACAGAGAGACAGCGAGAGACAAGCGAGAGACAGAGAGCAGAGAGTGACAGAGAGAGGACAGAGACAGAGCGACAGAGAGAGACAGAGACAGAGAGACAGCGACGGAGAGACAGAGAGACAGAGAGACAGCGACAGAGAGACAGAGAGATAGAAAAGGCCCCTACCTGTCTATGTCTTAATATCCTAATGATAACACTTCTTGACTGAATACACACTGCAACAACAGTGAAAGAAAATACAAAATATATAAGC
>NW_019943309.1:94346-129428 GCF_002910315.2 Salvelinus sp. IW2-2015
TCAAGAAAATCTCAGTGTTGTCATGCATTATTCTACATGATTCTACATGATTCTACATGAGTCTACATGAGTCTACATGAGTCTACATTCCAATAAGAATCTAAACACTATGGAAGAACACAAACTCTGTCCTGGGGAACCCAACAAACTCTGTCTGGGGAACCCTGGGGAACCCAACAAACTCTGTCCTGGGGAACCCAACAAACTCTGTCCTGGGGACCCAACAAACTCTGTCCTGGGGAACCAAACAAACTCTGTCCTGGGGAACCCTGGGGAACCCAACAAACTCTGTCCTGGGGAACCCAACAAACTCTGTCCTGGGGAACCCAACAAACTCTGTCCTGGGAACCCACAAACTCTGTCCTGGGGAACTGGGAACCAACAATCTCTGTCCTGGGGAACCCAAGGGATGCACGTTTTGGTTTATGCTCTAGCAACTAACAAGCTGATTCAAATAGTCAAAGCTTGATGATTAGTTGATTATCTGAATCAGCTGTATAGTGCCAGGGACAAACAAAACGTGCACCCCAAACCTGTCTTAAAATGACCAGTCCATTGATGGTGATGTATGAAACCTCAACAATATATTAATGAAAAGGTGATTATAATGCCCATCCGAGCTGATGTACAAACCAGTCATCTACAATGTCTCAACATACCAATGATAACACTTCATGACTGAATACATGTTATGAGAGAGAGAGAGAGAGAGAGAGAGAGCAGAGAGACAGAGACGGAGAGACAGAGATGGAGAGACAGAGAGAGAGAGACAGAGAGAGAGAGACAGAGAGAGAGACAGAGAGAAGAGAGACAGGAGACAGCGACAGAGGAGACAGCGACAGAGAGACAGCGACAGAGACGGAGAGACAGAGAGACAGAGACAGAGGACAGGACAGAGGAAGCGAAGAGAGAGAGAGACAGAGAGACAGAGACAGAGAGACAGCGACAGAGAGGACAGCGACAGAGAGAGAGAGACAGAGAGACAGCGACAGAGAGAGACAGATACGAGAGACAGAGACAGAGAGACAGCGATGGAGAGACAGAGAGACAGAGAGACAGCGAGAGACAAGAGAGAGACAGAGACAGAGAGTGACAGAGAGAGACAGAGACAGAGAGACAGCGAACAGAGAGACAGAGAGACAAGAGAGACAGAAGAGATAGAAAAGGTCCCTACCTGTCTATGTCTTAATATCCTAATGATAACACTTCTTGACTGAATACACAGCAACAACAGTGAAAGAAAATACAAAATAATAAGGAGAAAGAGGAAAGAGGAGAGAGAGAGAGAGAGAGAGAGAGAGAGAGAGAGAGAGAGAGAGAGAGGAGAGAGAGAGAGAGAGAGGAGAGAAGAGAGAGAGAGAGAGAGAGAGAGAGAGAGAATCTCCTTACCTGCCTGCTACTCGCTGGCGAAGGGGACTTGGCATAACTGGAATCATTACTGTCAGAACCATGAGCCATAACCAACCACGTCGCCCCAAATACAGAGCCTCTCTCCACTTCTGCTTTCTGTTTGTGTCTGTATCGATGTGTGTGTACCGCTGTGTGAGCGCGTGTGTGTGCAGCAGAGAGAAGAGAGTGTGGGCTTAGCTGAACTTGGTCGATCGCTTAATGAGTAAGAACTCTTTTCTCTCTCTCTCTCTCTCTCTCTCTCTCTCTCTCTCTCTCTCTCTCTGTCTCTCTCTCTCTCTCCCACCTCTCTCTCTCTCTCCCTCTCTCTCTCTCTGACTCTTCTATTACTCTCCCGCCCTCCTTTCCTCTCTTTCTCACTGACACACACGACACACTGTCCAATTAGCAGCCAGTGTCTGATGTGGTTTCTGATAAAAACAAGGTTAGTGACACAGAACTGGAAGTCACATGACCCTTGGAAAGTTTGCATAGCGGTATCAACCTATAGGGGCATATCTACTACCAAGTAAACCCCACAGGAAGTCCCATTCTTCTATTTACAAGGGGAATATATATCATATTCTGATCCTGGAATTAGCCTGACTGGAACATTAGGAGGTAAAATGAGACACTGTTACACACAGTATCATAGAGAGAGATGGTGATTATCAAATGAGATATATTTTCATCTGACTACAGCAATAAAATGGGATTTGTAGTATGTATTAAGATAAGGGAGGTAAAGGCAATAAATAGGCCGTAGTGGCAAAATAATTACAATTTAGCGTTAACACTGGAGTGATAGATGTGCAGAAGATGATATGTGCAAGTAGAGATACTGGGGTGCAAAGGAGCAAAAAATAAATAAATAACAATATGGGGATGAGGTAGTTGGGTGGGCTATTTACAGATGGGCTATGTACAGGTGCAATGATCAGTAAGCTGCTCTGACAGCTGGTGCTTTCGTTCCAATCATTGGCAGCAGAGAACTGGAAGGAACGGCGGCCAAAGAGGAGTTGGCTTTGGGGATGACCAGTGAAATATACCTGCTGGAGCGCGTGCTACGRGTGGGTGYTGCTATGGTGACCAGTGAGGTGAGATAAGGCGGGGCTTTACCTAGCAAAGACTTATAGATGACCTGGAGCCAGTGGGTTTGGCGACGAATATGAAGCGAGAGCCAGCCAACGAGAGCAAACACCCCCCCCCCCCCCCCCCCCCCCCCCCGCCCCCCCCCCCCCCCCCCCCCCCCCCCCTGGTCGCAGTGGTGGGTGTTATATGGGGCTTTGGTGACAAAACGGGATGGCACTGTGATAGACTGCACCATTGCTGAATAGAGTGTGGAGGTTAATTTGTTTATGACATCGCCGAAGTCGAGGATGTTAGGATAGTCAGTTTTACGAGGGTATGTTTGGCAGCATGAGTGAAGGAGGCTTTGTGTGCGATAGAAGACGATTCTAAATTTAATTTTTGATTGGAATGCTTAATGTGTGCTGGAAGAGAGTTCAGTCTAACCAGATACCTAGGTATTTGTAGTTGTTCACATATTTCTAAGTCAGAACCGTCCAGAAGTAGTGATGCTAGACAGGCGGCGGGGGTGGGCAGCGATCGTTGAAGAGCATGCATTTAGTTTTACTTGCATTTAAGAGCAGTGGGGGACCACGGAAGGAGATCCCGTAGAGGTTATTAATGACTGGGCAGAGGATCTACCGTAATGTAGTTTAGACAGAAACTCTTACCGGATGACTGAGTCTCACACATTAGCAGATAGCTTTGGGGTTTCCACCAGCCTACACTACTCCCATCTCAGCACCTCACCAGCCTCAGGGGGATAGTCACAGGGGTGAGACCTATTGGACCCTGTTCAGATGTAATGCACTATAAAGGGAAGGGGCTGTCATCTGAGGTGAGAGACCCAGTCAACCAACCAGTCAACCAACCAGTCAACCAACCAGTCAACCAGTCCAAGTCAAACCAACCAGTCAACCAACCATACCAGTCAACCAGACCAGTCAACCAACCAGTCAACCAACCAGTCAACCATCCAGTCAACCAACCAGTCAACCAACCAGTCAACCACCCAGTCAACCAACCAGTCAACCACCAGTCAACCAACCAGTCAACCAACCAGTCAACCAACCAGTCAACCAACCAGTCAACCAACCAGTCAACCATCCAGTCAACCAACCAGTCAACCATCAGTCAACCAACCAGTCAACCAACCAGTCAACAACCAGTCAACCAACCAGTCAAAACAACAGTCAACCAACAGTCAACCACCCAGTCAACCAAACCAGTCAACCAACCATCAACCAACAGTCAACCATCCAGTCAACCAACCAGTCAACCATCCCAGTCAACCAACCAGTCAACCACCAGTCAACCAACCAGTCATAACCAACCAGTCAACCAACCAGTCAACCAACCAGTATCAACCATCCAGTCAACCAACCAGTCAACCAACCAGTCAACCACCCAGTCAACCAACCAGTCAACCACCCAGTCAACCATCCAGTCAACCAACCAGTCAACCAACCAGCTCGTGTGACTTTCAATGTGGCACCGTCATAGGATGCCACCTTTTCAACAAAGTCAGTTCATCAAATTTCTGGCCAGCTAGAGCTGCCCCGGTCAACTGTAAGTGCTGTATTGTGAAGTGGAAACATCTGGACAACAACGCTCAGCCACGAAGTGGTAGGCCACACAAGATCACAGAAAGGACCGCTGATGTGAAGCGCGGTAGCGCGTAAAAATCGTCTGTAACACTGACAACCAAATTCCAAACTGTCTCTGGAACAACGTCAACACAAGCACTGTTCGCCGGGAGCTTCGTGAAATGGGTTTCCATGGCCGAGCAGCCGCACACAAGCCTAAGATCACCATGTGCAATGCCAAGCGTCGGCTGGAGTGACATAAAACTCGCCGCCATTGGACTCTGGAGCAGTGGAAACGCGTTCTATGAGTGATGAATCACGATGCACCATCTGGCAGTCCGACGGACGAATCTGGGTTTGGAGAGAACGCTACCTACCCGAATGCATAGTTCCAACTGTAAAGTTTGGTGGAGGAGAAATAATGGTCTGGGGCTGTTTTTCATGGTTCGGGCCCCATAGTTCCAGTGAAGGGAAATCTTAACGTACACATACAATGACATTCTAGAAGATTCTGTACTTCCAACTTTGTGGCAACAGTTTAGGGAAGGCCCTTTCTGTTTCATCATGACAATGCCCCTGTGCACAAAGCGAAGTCCATACAGAAATGGTTTGTCAAGTTCGGTGTGGAAGAACTTGACTGGCCTGCACAGAGCCCTGACCTCAACCACATCGAGTACCTTTGGGATGAATTTGGAACGCGACTGCGAGCCAGGCCTAAACACCCAACATCAGTACCCGACCTCACTAATGCTCTTGTGGCTGAATGGAACCAAGTCCTGCCAGCAGGTTCCAACATCTAGTGAAAAACTCCTCAGAAGTGTGGAGGCTGTTATAGCAGCAAAGGGGGGACCAACCCATATTAATGCCCATGATTTTGGAATGAGATGTTCGACGAGCAGGTGTCCACAATCATTGGTCATGTAGTGAACATCAACATAAAAGTCAGGACATTATTTAAATTGTTTTGATTTTATGTATCACTTTTTCAGTCAGAGTAGGGGGGGATTGTACAGACTATATTGGTGAATACAGAAATAGCCTTGTGTGTGTCTCCTGTCTTTCAGGGTTTTCTGATCGTTTTATTTTGTGAAGATGGAGCTCGCTGTTCCTGTGTATTTCATCAGAAACGATGAAATATTTGTCTATGTCTCTAGTCTAGTACATAGGCAACATGAAACCTTACATAGAAGGTTTCTCTTCATAATGTAGCCACCATTTTGAAGTTACTGTTGTTGTTACATGGAAGGTTTCTCTTCATAATGTAGCCACCATTTTGAAGTTACTGTTGTTGTTTTTACATGGAAGGTTTCTCTTCATAATATAGCCACCATTTTGAAGTTACTGTTGTGTTTTTACATGGAAGGTTTCTCTTCATAATATAGCCACCATTTGAAGTTACTATTGTTGTTTTTACATGGTAGGTTTCTCTTCATAATATAGCCACCATTTTGAAGTTACTGTTGTTGTTTTTACATGGAAGGTTTCTCTTCATAATGTAGCCACCATTTTGAAGTTACTGTTGTTGTTTTTACATGGAAGGTTTCTTCATAATATAGCCACCAATTTGAAGTTACTGTTGTTGTTTTTACATGGAAGGTTTCTCTTCATAATATAGCCACCATTTTGAAGTTACTGTTGTTGTTTTTACATAGAAGGTTTCTCTCATAATATAGCACCATTTTGAAGTTACTATTGTTGTTTTTACATGGAAGGTTTCTCTTCATAATATAGCCACCATTTTGAAGTTACTTTGTTGTTTTACATGGAAGGTTTCTCTTCATAATGTAGCCACCATTTTGAAGTTACTGTTGTTTTTTTACATGGAAGGTTTCTCTTCATAATATAGCCACCATTTTGAAGTTACTGTTGTTGTTTTTACATGGAAGGTTTCTCTTCATAATGTAGCCACCATTTTGAAGTTACTGTTGTTGTTTTACATGGAAGGTTTCTCTTCATAATATAGCCACCATTTTGAAGTTACTGTTGTTGTTTTTACATGGAAGGTTTCTCTTCATAATATAGCCACCATTTTGAAGTTACTGTTGTTGTTTTACATGGAAGGTTTCTCTTCATAATTTAGCCACCATTTTGAAGTTACTGTTGTTGTTTTTACATGGAAGGTTTCTCTTCATAATATAGCCACCATTTTGAAGTTACTGTTGTTGTTTTTACATGGAAGGTTTCTCTTCATAATATAGCCACCATTTTTGAAGTTACTGTTGTTGTTTTTACATAAAGGTTTCTCTTCATAATATAGCCACATTTTGAAGTTACTATTGTTGTTTTTACATGGAAGGTTTCTCTTCATAATATAGCCACCATTTTGAAGTTACTGTTGTTGTTTTTACATGGAAGGTTTCTCTTCATAATGTAGCCACCATTTTGAAGTTACTGTTGTTGTTTTTTACATGGAAGGTTTCTCTTCATAATATAGCCACCATTTTGAAGTTACTGTTGTTGTTTTTACATGGAAGTTTCTCTTCATAATGTAGCCACCATTTTGAAGTTACTGTTGTTGTTTTTACATGGAAGGTTTCTCTTCATAATATAGCCACCATTTTGAAGTTACTGTTGTTGTTTTTACATGGAAGGTTTCTCTTCATAAATATAGCCACCATTTTGAAGTTACTGTTGTTGTTTTTACATGGAAGGTTTCTCTTCATAATATAAGCCACCATTTTGAAGTTACTATTGTTGTTTTTTACATGGAAGGTTTCTCTTCATAATATAGCCACCATTTTGAAGTTACTGTTGTTGTTTTTACATGGAAGGTTTCTCTTCATAATATAGCCACCATTTTGAAGTTACTGTTGTTGTTCGTGTTGCATTTTGGTGTCATGAGATCAAGAAAACAATCATTGTGCGCCTGAAGAAAAGGCAGACCTAAACACCTTCTGCCTGGCAGAAGAGCCTCCAACACAGAGACATGTTCTGATGAGCTTCAAGGACAAAGACCAGGATGCATCTGAAACAACAATGATTGATGATTGTATTGTCCATTGAGAGGCTTTGAAGCCACCAGTCAGACATATTGACACTCCCCAGTAGGAGCAGTCCAGCATAGGAATGAATGCAATTCTACAGTATTTCAATTAAACGTTTCAAGGACAAAATGACATGTATTTAAGTGTATTTTTGTTGTAGTGGGGACAGCAACATTAGTAACAAAGAAATAAAATAAAAATATATATTTTTATTATTATTTTATTTGTTGTATGTTAAGCTTTCATAATATAATTAAAGTCTGTAARGTGTCTGTAATAGAAAAGACGTGGCAAAAACGAATGTAGACATCAATACATGCATTAATAATAAGAAAATTGTGAAAAATAAAAAAAGTACAGTATACCAGTTTAATTTAAGGACCAAAAAAATGAACAGCCGTAACATATAGATTGCAAAAAAAGTCGGGAAGAGATATTTGACGTACCGATTCCACAGCACATGGAACTGATACGCAAAACAATGCCAGATTCTAAAAGTAGAATTTTTCAATTTAAATTATTATACAACATTCTTGCAACCAATAGAATGATATTTATATGCTGGATACAACCTTCCCAGCTCTGCAGATTTTGCTGCGAAGAAGCAGAWTCATTAGATCATTTGTTTTGGTACCGTCCATATGTAGCTTGTTTTTGGTCACAGGTTCTGGAACAGCTGAAGAATTGCAACATTTACCTGGAGCTAACCTTGCAGATAACACTACTGGGTGATCTGAAAAGTCATAGTCAATCAATCAATAATATAATAATACTTTTAGCAAACAAATATATTTTCAATTTACAATCTGTAGAAGCCATGAGAATAGAAAGGTTCAGTACTTTTGTGAAACAGCAGAGTTAAATATATGGCAGCTAAAAATCCAATATGGATGGTGTTAAAAGATAGATGGGAGGGGTTGAATGGAGCTGAACGTTGGGACTAATAACAACTAATAATAACAAGATAACTAATGTAAAACATACTGTGTCCGTAAAACGTATATAGGTTAAGAACGTTGGTGAAAGAGCACAGTTTGAAAGATATAGCAAATAGAAATCAAACCGGATGGACATCAGTAATATATGGGAGAGGTTGAGGGTTGAGGAAGGACATCAGTAATAGATGGGAGAGGTTGAGGGTAGAGGAAGGACATCAGGAATAGATGGGGGAGGTTAGGTGGAGGAAGGAACATAGAATAGATGAGCGGAGGGTTTGAGAGGTAGAAGAAGACATCAGTATAGATGGGAGAGGTTGAGAGTAGAGGAAGGACATCAGTAATAGATGGGGGAGGTTGAGGGTAGAGGAAACCAATCAGAAATAGATGGGAGCGGTTGAGGTAGAGGAAGGACACTGGTAATATATGGCGAGAGGTTTGAGGTAGAGGAAGGACATCAGTAATAGATGGGAGAGGTTGAGGGTTGAGGAAGGACATCAGAATAGATTGAGAATTGAGGAAGGACATCAGTAATAGATGGAGAGGGTTGAGGGTTGAGGAAGGACATCAGTAATAGATGGGAGAGGTTGAGAGTAGAGAAGGACATCAGTAATAGATGGGGAGGTTGAGGGTATGAGGAAGGACACAGTAATAGATGGAGAGGTTGAGGTGAGGAAGACATCAGAATAGATGGAGAGGTTGAGGATTGAGGAAGGACATCAGTAATAGATGGGGAGGTTGAGGGTAGAGGAAGGAATCAGTAATAGATGGGAGAGGTTGAGGAGAGGACATCAGTAATAGATGGAGAGGTTGAGGGTAGAGGAAGGACAGGAGTAAAAATGAACAAAATAGAACTATTGTAATATAGACTGTGTCCATAAAATGTATATATAGTATTAATACACTGGAAATACAGGCCTAAGTATTGTTGTTCACTAGTTTACTCCAATTGGGGGAGGGGTGGTAGGGTTGGAGGGTAATAAAGGAAAATAGATTTTAAAATATATATGTATTTTATGTATTTATATGTGTACAGTACCGGTCAAAAGTTTAAGAACACCTACTCATTCAAGGGTTTTTCTTTATTTTTACTATTTTCTACATTGTAAGAATAATAGCTGAAGACATAACACTATGAGAATAACAACATATGGAATCATGTAGTAACCAAAAAAGTGTTAAACAAAATCAAAATATATTCGTATTTGAGATTATTCAAAGTAGCCACCCTTGTGCCTTGATGACAGCTTTGTACACTCTTGGCATTTACAGTTACAGATCCATACAGCTATAGAGCCTCCATCCTACTAAACTACACTGGTAGCAGTTACAGATCCATACACTTGGAGCCTCCATCCTACTAAACTACACTGTAGAGTTACAGATCCATACGCTATGGAGCCTCCATCCTACTAAACTACACTGTAGCAAGTTACAGATCCATACAGCTATGGAGCCTCCATCCTACTAAACTACACACTGTAGCAGTTACAGATCCATACAGCTATGGAGCCTCCATCCTACTAAACTACACTGTAGCAGTTACAGATCCATACAGCTATGGAGCTCCATCCTACTAAACTACACTGTAGTAGTTACAGATCCATACAGCTATGGAGCCTCCATCCTACTAAACTACACTGTAGCAGTTACAGATCCATACAGCTATGGAGCCTCCATCCTACTAAACTACACTGTAAGCAGTTACAGATCCATACAGCTATGGGAGCCTCCATCCTACTAAACTACACTTGTAAGCAGTTACAGATCCATACAGCTTACGGAGCCTCCATCCTACTAAACTACACTGTAGCAGTTACAGATCCATACAGAGCTATGGAGCCTCCATCCTACTAAACTACACTGTAGCATTACAGATCCATACAGCTATAGACCTCCATCCTACCAAACTACACTGTAGCAGTTACAGATCCATACAGCTATGGAGCCTCCACCCCTACTAAACTACACCTGTAGCAGTTACAGATCCATACAGCTATGGAGCCTCCATCCTACTAAACTACACTGTAGCAGTTACAGATCCATACAGCTATTGAGCCTCCATCCTACTAAACTACACTGTAGCAGTTTACAGATCCATACAGCCTCCATCCTACTAAACTACACTGTAGCAGTTACAGATCCAACACTATGGAGCCTCCATCCTACTAAACTACACTGTAGCAGTTACAGATCCATACAGCTATAGGACCTCCATCCTACTAAACTACACTGTAGCAGTTACAGATCCATACAGCTTATGGAGCCTCCATCCTACTAAACTACACTTGTAGCAGTTACAGATCCATACAGCCTCCATCCTACTAACTACACTGTAGCAGTTACAGATCCATACAGCCATGGAGCCTCCATCCTACTAAACTACACTGTTAGCAGTTACAGATCCATACAGCTACGTAGCCTCCATCCTACTAAACTACACTGTAGTAGTTACAGATCCATACAGCTATGGAGCCTCCATCCTACCAACTTACACTGTAGCTAGTTACAGATCCATACAGCTATGGACCTCCACTCCTACTAAACTACACTGTAGCAGTTACAAGATCCATACAGCTATGGAGACCTCCACCTACTAAACTACACTGTACTGGTTACAGATCCATACAGCTATGGAGCCTCCATCCTACTAAACTACACTGTAGCAGTTACAGATCCATACAGCTACTAGGCCTCCATCCTACTAAACTACACTGTAGTAGTTACAGAATCCATACAGCTATGGAGCCCCATCCTACTAAACTACACTGTAGCAGTTACAGATCCATACAGCTATGGAGCCTCCACCTACTAAACTACACTGTGAGCAGTTACAGATCCATACAGCTATGGAGCCTCCATACCTACTAAAACTACACTAGTAGCAGTTACAGATCCATACAGCCTCCCATCCTACTTAACTACACTGTAGCAGTTACAGATCCATACAGCCATGGAGCCTCCATCCTACTAAAACTACACTGTAGCAGTTACAGATCCATACAGCTACGTAGCCTCCATCCTACTAAACTACACTGTAGAGTTACAGATCCATACAGCTATGAGCCTCCATCCTACTAAACTACACTGTAGAGTTACAGATCATACAGCCTATGGAGCCTCCATCCCTACTAAACTACACTGTAGGCAGTTACAGATCCATACAGCTATGGAGCCTCCATCCTACTAAACTACACTGTACTGGTAACAGAGATCCATACAAGCTGTATGGAGCCTGCCATCCTACTAAACTACACTGTAGCAGTTACAGATCCATGACAGCTATGGAGCTCCATTCCTACTAAAACTAACACTGTAGTAGTTACAGATTCCCTTACAGCTATGGGCTCCATTCCTACTAAACTTACACATGTAGCCCAGTTACAGATCCATACAGCTAATGGGAGCCTCCATCCTACTAAACTACACTGTAGCAGTTACGATCCATACAGCCTCCATTCCTACTAAACTACACTGTAGCAGTTACAGATCCATACAGCTATTGGAGCCTCCGCACTCTACTAAACTACCACTGTACTTGGTTACAGAGTCCATACAGCTATGGGAGCCTCCAATCCTACTAAAACTACACTTAGCAGTTACAGATCCATACAGCTACGTATGCCTCCCATCCTAACTAAACTTACACTGTAGTAAGTTTACAGATCCATACAGCTATGGAGCCGTCCGATCCTACTAAATACCACTGTAGCAGTTACAGATCCATACCAGCTATGGACCTCCGATCCTACTAAACTGACACTGTAGCAGTTACAGGATCCATGACAGCTATGGAGCCTCCATCCTACTAAAACAGCACTGTTACTGGTAACAGATCCATTACCAGCTATTAGGCCTCCATCCTACTAAACTTACACGTGTAGCAGTTACAGATCCATACCAAGCTATGGAGGCCCTCCAATCACTTACTAAACTACACGTAGTAGTTAAGGCATCCATTACAAGCAATGGGAGCCTCCATCCTACTGAAACTACACTGTAGCAGTTACAGATCCATACAGCTATGAGCCTCCATCTACTAAACTTACACTGTAGCCAGTTTACAATCCATACAGGCCTCCCATCCTAACTGAAACTTACCACTGGTAGTCAGTTACAGGATCCATACCAGCACGGAGCCTCCATCCTACTAAACTAGCACTGTGTTAGGCAGTTAACAGATCCATTACAGCTATCGGAAGCCCCAGTCTTACTAAACTACATCGTTGTAGCAGTTACAGATCCATACACTATAGAGCCCCATCCTACCCAAACTACACTGTAGCAGGTACAGATCATACAGTCTATGGAGCCGTCCATCCTACTAAAACTACACCGTAGCAGTTACAGATCCCATACAGCTGATGGCAGCCCTCACCTCCCATCCTACTAAAACTACACTGTAGCAGTTACACGATCCTAATACACTATAGAGCCTCATCCTAGCTAAACTACACTTGTCAGAAACAGGTCCTCTTAACACGTTAGCAGTCAACATAGCTATGGCAGCCTCCAATCCTACTAAACTACAACTTGTAAGCAGGCTTACAGATCCATACAGTATGAGCCTCCCATCCTACTAACACTCACTGAGCTAGTAGATCCTCAGTATAGACTCATGCTGCTAACTAATCCAGTACAGCATACTATGGAGCCTCCATACTACTAAACTACCACTGTAGCAGTACAGATTCCATACAGCCTCCATCCGACTAAACTACACTTGTAGCAGTTAACAGATCCATGACAGCCATTGGAAGCGCTCCATCCCTACTAAAACTACACTGTAGCAGTTACATGATCCATACAGCTACTAGCCTCTCATCCTATGTAAACTAACCACTGTTAGTAGTTACAATCCATTACAGCTATGGAGCCTCCCATCCTACTAAACTACACGATGTATAGTTACAGATTCCATAGCAAGCTTATGGAAGCCTCCATTCCTACTAAAACTTACACTGTAAGCAGTTACAGATCCATACAGCTATGGACGCTCCATCACTAAAACTACACGTGTTATACTGGTTACAGATCCATACAGCTCCTATTGGAAGGCCGTCCATCCTACTAAACTTACACTAGTAGCATTACAGATCCATACAGCTACGTAGCCTCCATCTTACTAAACTACACTGGTAAGTAGTACATCCATACAGCTATGGAGCCTCCATCCTACTAAAACTACCACTGTTAGGCAGGTTACAGATCCATTACAGCTTATGGAGGCCTCCATCCATAACTAAACTACACTGTAGCAGTTACAGATCCAACGCTATTGGGAGCCTCCATCCTACTAAACTACACTGTAGCAGTTACAGATCTCAGTAACATCTCCATCCTACTAAAACTACACTGTAGCAGTTAACAGACCATACAGCCAGTGAGCCCTCCATCCTACTAACTACACTGTAGCAGTTACAGGATCCCATACCAGCTACGTAAGCCCCTCCATGCCTACTAAACTACACTGTAGTAGTTACAGGATCCCATTACAGCTATGGAGGCTCCATCCTACTAAAACTACACTGTAGTAGTTACAGATCCATGTACAGCTATAGGAGCCTCCATTCCTACTAAACTACACTGTCAGCAGTTACAGTCCATACAGCTATGGAGCCCCATCCTACTAAACTACACTTGTACTGGTAAACAGATTCCATACAGCTATGGAGCCTCCCATCCTACTAACTACACTGTAGCAGTTACAGATCCATACAGCTATGGAAGCCTCCATCCTACTAAACTAACACTGTAGTAGTTTACAGATCCATACGCTATGGAAGCCTCCATCCTACTAAACTACACTGTAGCAGTTACAGATCCATACAGCTATGGAGCCTCCATCCTACAAACTACACTGTAGCAGTTAACAGATCACAGTTACAGCCTCCATCCTACTAAACTACACTGTAGCAGTTAACAGATCTCAACAGCTATGGCGAGCCTCCAATCCTACTAAAACTACACTGTGTAGCAGTTACAGATGCCATACAGCTATAGACCTCCATTCCTTACTAAACTACACTGTAGCAGTTACAGAATCCATACAGCTATGGAGCCTCCATCCTACTAAACAACACTGTAGCAGTTACAGATCCATACAGCTAGGGAGCCTCCATCCTAACTAAACTACACTGTAGCAGTGTTACAGATCCATACAGCTATGGAGCCCTCCATCCTACTAAAAACTACACGGTAGGCAATTTACAGGATCCATACAGCTATGGAGCCTCCATCCTACTAAACTACACTGTAGCAGTTTACAGATCCATACAGCTATGGAGCCTCCATCCTACCTAACTACACTGTAGCAGTTTACAGAAATCCATTACAGCCTCCATCCACCTTAAACTACACTGTAGACAGTTACCACATCCATACAGGCATATGGAGCCTCATCCTACTAAAACTAACTGTAGCGTTACAGATCCATACAGCTATTAGAGCCTCCATCCTACTAAACTACACTGTAGCAGTTACAGATCCATACAGCTATGAGCCTCCATCCTACTAAACTAACACTGAAGGAGTTAACAGATCCATACAGCTATGAGCCTTCCATGCCTACTAAACTACACGTAGGCAGTTACAATCCATACAGCCTCCATCCTACTAAAGCTACACGTGTAGCAGTTACAGATCCATATACAGCCATGGAGCCTCCATTCCTACAAACTACACGTGTAGCAGTTACAGATCCATACAGCTACGTAGGACCTCCATCCTTACTAAACTACACTAGTTAGTAGTTACAAGATCCATACAGCTTATGGAGCCTCCATCCGCTACTAAACTACACTGTAGTAGTTACAGATCCATACAGCTATGGAGCCCTCCACCTACTAAAACTACACTGTAGCAGTTACAGAATCCATACAAGCTATGGAGCCTCCATACCTACTAAACGTACACTGTACTCAGGTAACTAATCATACAGCCTATGGAAGCCTCCCATCTACTAAAACTACACTGTACAGTTTACAGATCCATACAGCTATGGAGCCTCATCCTACTTAAACTACACTGTAGAGTTTACAGATCCATAACAGCTATGGAGCCTCATCCTACTAAACTACGCACTGTAGCAGTTTACAGATCCATACAGCTAGGAGCCTCCATCCTACTAAACTACACTGTAGCAGTTACAGATCCATACAGCCTCCATCCTACTAAACTACACTGTAGCAGTTACAGATCCATACAGCTATGGAGCCTCCATCCTACTAAATAACACTGTTAGCAGTTACAATCCATACAGCTATGGAGCCTCCATCCTACTAAACTAACAACTGTAGCAGTTACAGATTCCATAACAGCATGGAGAGCCTCCCATCCTACTAAACTACACTGTAGCAGTTACAGATCCATACAGCTATGGAGCCTCCATCCTACTAAACTACACTGTAGCAGTTACAGATCCATACAGCTATGGAGCCTCCATCCCTACTAAACTACACGGTTTAGATTACAGATCCATACAGCTATGGGACCTCCATCCTGTTACTAACTACACTGTAGCAGTTACAGATCCATACAAGCTATGGAGCCTCCATCCACTAAAACGACACTGTAGCAGTTACAGATCCATACAGCTATGGAGCCTCCATCCTACTAAACTACACTGTAGCAGTTACAGAATCCATACAGCTACATAGGCCTCCATCCTACTAAACTACACTGTAGGCAGTTACAAGTCCATACAGCTATGGAGGCCTCCATCCCTACTAAAACTACACTGTAGCAGTTACAGATCCATACAGCTATGGAGCCTCCATCCTACTAAACTACACTGTAGCAGTTACAGATCCATACAGCTACGGAGCCTCCRTCCATCCTTCCTCCCCCCTACAGAAGRCACCTTCCTCCAGCGACTCTTATGTGCAGTGTATTTTTCCCCCCTACTGTGTTATTGACTTGTTTATTGTTTACTCCATGTGTAACTCTGTGGTGTTGTCTGTTCACACTGCTATGCTTTATCTTGGCCAGGTCGCAGTTGCAAATGAGAACTTGTTCTCAACTAGCCTACCTGGTTAAATAAAGGTGAAATAAATAAAAAATAATGGAACTGAGAGTCATGATCAAGGGCATATAGGCCTAAGGACGGGTTGACTTTTAACTAAGTAACTTTAACATAAGTGGATACAGTAATTGGTAGTGGTTGAGGTGAGCTTCTCCTCCATAATGTAAAGCAGTTATAGTAATGCGTTGATGCAAATACATAAATGATAAGAGGCCGTCTCTGTTATAGTCCTTACTACTGAATACATTTATTCCACTTGTTTATTGATTTACTTACTTATTTAATTACTTATTTATTTACTCACTTATTTACTTAATTATTCATTTATTTATGTATTTACTTACTTATTTACTTACTTATTTACTTATTTATTGATTTACTGACTTATTTACTTACTTATTTATTTACTTATTTATTTACTTACTCATTTATTTCTTCCACGTGCAGTTATTACACCATCACTGTGCCAAAAATGTAACTGGGTGTATTGAGCTATAGGCCCAGATCATACGGAAGTCATGACTCAAAGTGAATAGCAGGCTAATCCTTCGCGTTGCTACAGTACAGAAATTGTAAAGAAAAAGCAAACCACTGTTTTTCATTTGTTTGTTTTTAGCMGTTTGGGAAGAATATATTTCTCTAACATTGTGATCGCCAACAAAAAAATAGCAGACGACACCTAGTACACAACAAAAAATTGGAACAATGAATTAAAAGAGTATAAACATTTAATTGTGCGGATACTCTTTAAAAACAGGAACTTCTTGTTTTAAAGCTGAAATTAGTAGCTATTTGGGCGACCCAACCAAATTTCACATAGAAATGGGAGTAATAGATCTGTCATTCTCATTGAAAGCCAGTCTAAGAAGCAGTATATCTGTTCTATGTGCTCTAATTCTATGCTTTCCGTTCTTCATTTTTGTCCTTTTTTTCGGTTTTGTACACCAGCTTCAAACAGCTGAAAATTAAATATATTTCACAGCGGTTTAGATGGTACCATGTGATTCTCTACACTTGTTTTGTCACATAAACTAAAATTAGACCAACTATTAGAATTTTAGCAACCAGGAAAAGGCGGAGGGTATTTTTTGCATAGTGCATCTTTCCCGCAACCCTAGAAATCACTTCCTTTAATGGTGCCCTAATTCCTAACAGCAAAGCAAGATACAGATCTTGACCCAAGTTGAGTTTCACGGAGCGCCTGCTCCCTCTTAGCAGAAGAAATACAACAACAAAAACATCACAAGTCCAATTTGGGTTATTTTCACGGAATCAACAGTACCCAACATCTTTACCACCCACGTGATAGCACATATGGATCAGCCAAAAGGCCTGAATCCACTTTCTCCAAAATCTCACTCCCACTGTACCAAACTAATCTTTCTCATCTTTCTCCATCAATACAAAAACTTGGGCTCCGAGCTCTTCACCTCACTTAAATCTCCCTCATTCACTTCCATCTCCAGAACTACTTGACCCCAGTGTTCTTCGACATGCCATTTTCAACAGATTCAAACTCAACCCTTTGCCTCCCTCACTCTCTTCAACCTCTTCTTCCCCCTCATTTTCCTCCTCCACTCTTCCCTCGAAATCCACCTTTCCCCGTCCCAATATTAATCTTCTTCCGGCTCTGCTAGTGACCCATTGGTATCTCGACGCAATGGAACTCCATCTCATGAGCATAATTAGACAAGGCTGGTATACAATAGTGTCCCTGCCGGTAAACCAATTCCACCCAAAACTGGCCTTGACTATCCTCTGTTATGGCATTATCTCCAGAATAGGGTACTGAGGATGGGGTCGTAATCAATCACTGAATCAAATATGTACAGTACTAGTCAAAAGTTTGGACACACCTACTCATTCAAGGGTTTTTCTTTTCTTTTTACTATTTTCTACATTGTAGAATAAAAGCGTAGACATCAAAACTATGAAATAACATATGGAATCATATAGTACCCGCAAAAAAAAGTGTTAAACAAATCAAAATAGATTTTTAGATTCTTCAAAGTAGCCACCCTGTGCTTTGATGACAGCTTTGCACACTCTTGGCATTCTCTCAACCAGCTTCACCTGGAATGCTTTTCCAACAGTCTTGAAGGAGATCCCACATATGCTGTGCACTTGTTGGTGCTTTTCCTTCACTCTGCAGTCCCAACTATAAAGTCCATGGAGAAAAAGAGCACCTCCTCCCAGATGCCCACTGCACTGAGGATAGGAAACACTGTCACCACCAATAAATCAACGATAATCAATAATTTCAATAAGCATTTTTCTACGGCTGGCCATGCTCTCCACCTGGCTACCCCTACCCCGGCCAACATCTCAGCACCCCCTGCAGCAACTTGCCCACACAAATTAACTTTTAACAAGGCGCACCTGTTAATTGAAACGCATTCCAGGTGAATAACTCATGAAGCTGGTTGAGATAATTCCAAGAGTGTGCAAAGCTGTCATCAAGGCAAAGGGTGGCTGCTTTGAAGAATCTCAAATAGAAAATATATTTTGATTTGTTTAACACTTTTTTGGTTACTACATGATTCCATATGTGTTATTTCATAGACTTGATGTCTTCACTATTGTTCTACAATGTAGGTGTGTCCAAACTTCTGACTGGTACTGTATATAACATGGATATTCTGAATAAACTTGTCAACAACAGCCAGGTTCTTTATTTATTTGTTTTATCTGTATTTGTAATTATTGCATAATAACACAATTCTACAACAACAATAAACTGAAGTTATGGCCTATTTATTTTATCCGTTTGCAACCACACAAGTGGCACAAATTGATTTGCAGTGACTAGTGATATTGTCATTTCAACATATATATTGCACAAAATGTTAGGCTAAAATGGCACAGAAATGAATATGCTACTTAATGGCCAACAGATGCAAATGTAGCCTATGTCCGTTTCATTCTGAACGTCTCCCCATAACAGAAGCACATGRCTCAATATCTTCCATTTCAAATTACCACTGGTGCAACGCTGATTGACCGCTCGAGACCCAAGAACAGAGCATGCGTTAAACCCGTTGCTTGATACGGTTTTTTTCCATAAGCAAAGTCCACATTAGAATGCGGTTTAAACTAAAGTCGTTTCTCAGTGCTTTGTTGTGGTTCTATCGCGTTAATGTTTTATGGGAAAAGGGTTGATAATTGGTGTCTCCGTAAAGACAATTTAAATAGCCTACAACTGGCGAAAAGTTGTCAATACTGCACGTGCTGCTGTCGCCTCTCTCACGTGACTCAAATGCAGCTCTTCCACACCAGTCACTCAGCAACAGCCTGCCACACTACCTGGTAGTCAGCAACAGCCTGCCCCACTGCCTGATAGTCAGCAACAGCCTGCCCCACTGCCTGATAGTCAGCAGCAGGTCACAGTGAAATAGATGGTTTTGTTGTTGAAACGCCAAATACATGTTCCCTCGTGACATGGTTGAACCACCGGGAAAAAGCAGTGACGGAGGAGCACCCTCTCAAACGGAACAGTAATCTGCGACGCTCGGCCATGTTGTCAACAAGGAAGCATGATGCATTGTCCAGAAAAATACTTACAATATATATTTTAATTTTCAAACTAGTCACTCTGTCACTTTTGTTTTGACCTGACTAAGCCTTGGGTTTTGAATGGGGCACCTGGTTCATGCCYGTGATTGCATTCCATAACGAATTACAATCAACTTTTAACCGGTGCAAATCACGCAGCATGAAATAAAACGTTGTTGTTGAAACGCCAGGTTGACCGACCGCGGTGCAATTTCAAGCAGGGAAGATTTTTACATGACACGCTGAACAGATGAATCGAATCCCGTCAATGTCCGCAAATGGGGAGGGACTATAAATCACGTTCGGATAGCTCAATAACCAATCAGAAAACCTGTTGTGATACACCATCAGCCGCCAAAAACCCACACATAGAAGTCTCTATCAGTCGACGGTCAAAGAGCGACCCCTGTTGGATATTTTAAGTATCGCTTTCCTAATAATAGTGATTATTTCACCTTTATTCCAGTAGGAGGCGATATAGAAGTCTGTGTTTGCGGCGTCTTTCCATAAAGAAACATTGATTTCAGTAGTTTCGTGAGCTGAAACGAACAGAAAACATATTACAGTTCGTTGATTATACCTCAAACATGAAGTAATATCACCAACGTTTCACACACACACGTCCTTTACACATGTTCAAGCTAGAAGGAGAAAAAACATCGAACGGATTTACAAGATGAAAATTATGTCATTTTTAAAAACAAAAAAATCCAGCTCAAAAAGACTGTGTCCCGCTATATTGCTCAGGCTGCACTACAGCGTCTATTCACAGGCGCGATCCCACTACTGAGCGGCACGGGGGCTTTGGCCTGCTCCGTTTCCGACCTGGGCCGGTGCACCCCTCCTTAGACGACCTGGTGGTCCCGGGCTCCCCCAGGAGCACCATATCGATACCGAACTTAGTGCGGACACCCGATCGGCATAGTCCACTGGAGCTCAGAACTCCTGAGCTCAAACGATCCKCCAGCCTAAGCCTCCCAGCAACTTGGATTACAGGCGCACGCCACTGCGCCCGGCGAGAGAAGAGACGATTTTAAAGGSATTTGAAGTTAAATTCGTGACGTCAGACTACGCGTCACACGGTTTATATTATTGTATAGCCATCTCTTGTGGTGGTATATGGAATTGCAGCGATGTTCAAATTTCGTTTTGTCTCTTCCATGCTGAAAGCCTGTCCACTTGTTATSGGTGAACCAGTATGGTATGTTCTGTATTGCCGCATTCAAGACAACTGGGAATTCGGAAATCTCCGACTTCTGACTTCAGTGCATTCAAGACGACTGGGAACTCAGGAAAGAAAGGAGTTCGACTGAAATTTTTTTGTTGGGAATGGTCTTTCCTACTCAGAATTCTAAGTTGGGAAACTGGGGCATCTTTCTAGAGCTCCAACTTTCTGACCTGAAGATTACTGACATCATGGGATTAATGACGTCAGGAGTGGGAGGGCCAAGAGACCAGAGGTGGCAGAACGGCGTGCTCAGGTTGGGGTGTAGGGTTTGAGCATAGCCTGAAGGTAGGGAGGGGCAGTTCCTCTTGCTGTTCCATAGGTAAGCACCATGGTCTTGTAGTGGATGTGAGCTTCTTGTGGAAGCCAGTGGAGAGTGTGGAGGAGCGGTGTTGACATGGGAGAACTTGGGATGGTTAAACACCAGGCGGGCTGCAGCGTTCTGGACAAAGTTTCTGGGGTTTGATGGCACAAAATGGGGAGCCCAGTCAACAATGATACCAGCGCATCATGTATACGAGGCTAACCATAAAACAGATTTGCTACATGATTTTTCTGACTTGAAATTGATTAGTGCAAATACAACCCTTGTTGTATTCTAGGTACCGAACTGGACATGGAAATAGGGATGAATTTGAGATCATGGTTTGATTCCATCTGTATCACAGCGGTCTAAAATCACTGCATCTCAGTGCTAGAGGTGTTACTACAGACCCTGGTTTGATTCCATCTGTATCACAGCGGTCTAAAATCACTGCATCTCAGTGCTAGAGGTGTTACTACAGACCCTGGTTTGATTCCATCTGTATCCCAGCAGTCTAAATCACTGCATCTCAGTGCTAGAGGTGTTACTACAGACCCTGGTTTGATTCCATCTGTATCACAGTGGTCTAAATCGGTGCTTCCAACTTCGTGGCAACAGTTTGAGGAAGGCCCATTCCTGTTTCAGCTTGACAATTGCCCCCGTGCACAAAGCAAGGTCCATACAGAAATGGTTTGTCGTGATCGGTGYGGAAGAACTTGACTGGCCTGCACAGAGCCTTAACGTCAACCCCATTGAACAACTTTGGGATGAATTGGATATTCCATATTAATGCCCGTGATTTTGAAATGAGGAAGCTATAAGAGCAGGTGTCCACATACTTTTGGCCATGTAGAGTATCTCATCATTATATCCAAATCTCCAGTAGAGAACTTTTTAGAGAAGGAGGTAGCTACCTCCCAATATGGTGACCGGAGTATTGGCGAGTGGTTGAAAATAGTGGGCATGTGAACATTTCTGGGTAACAATTTAGGTACCTTACTGTGGTCCAAAAAGAAACAAAAAAAAAATAGCTTCTTAGCAAAGAGCAATTTCTCAGGCAATAATTTTGCTAGGACTGTCTGGGAGTGGTTTGAGTTGGGGAGGGGAAAATGGAAAATTAGCTGATATTGTCAGAGACGTTTGGAGCAACATTATTCCAACCTCATAGTGTGGAAAAATATATAAAACACAGGTAATCACTTTTTTGACTGCTCTGGGCCTTTTAATATTGAAAAATACAACAGGACACTGATGTCAAATGCAAAAAAATCACATCAAGTGATTACAACAATACAAAGGGCATTTCATACACAATATATATATGTCACTTATAAAGCGGTATAAAATAAGTATATTGAAATACAGACATTTGAATTAACAATGCCTTTTTAAATTTTTTAATATAAACAACAGGAGTGTAAACATTATTTCATATAGTATACATGGGGCTTTTACTTTATGACGCCAGCGTCACCTCAAAATCGGATCAACCGGATACTTCCATCGTCAAGGCAGAGAATATACAAAAAAAATATATATAAAACGTAGCATTATAATATGAAATAAAAATATGTTCCAACTTGGTAATGGACAAATCCTAGAATACTACTACACCTGTGTATTTCAACATGGTATACAGTACACTGGCTGGCTACACCTGTGTGCCTCTACCGTTATACATGTTTAGAATAGCACAATAACAACAACCACAACCTCTTTGTTTGTCTCTGAGTCGGTAAGAAGTGCCGGTAAAAAGTGCCGGTAAGAAGTGCCGGTAAGAAGTGCCGGTAAGAAGTGCCGGTAAGAAGTGCCGGTAAGAAGTGGCGGTAAGAAGTGGCGGTAACAGAGCACCATAGTGATTGATAGTAGTGTTTCCTCTTCAACATTACAGTTTCCACTATCTTCTTCCATCTGTCCCTTATTGTAATGGCGGTTGGTTGCAGTAAGTAAACGGTGTGGCGCTGACTTGGTTTCAAAACAAAACACTTATTATGACGCAGAGATAACTGGGTTGGGCATTAGGCTACTCCCTCTTCCCTCAGAACCCAATCAGGTAACGTTTACCAAGGTGTTACCGAGGCAACGGAACACTAACAACCCCGGGTCTTTTGGGCAAAGACAGACAAGAGTCTCCAAAAGTCTCCAGCTTGGCGCTCAACACAGTACATAAGTGCTTCCAACAACAAAAGCATCAGGTGATTTTTGAATCTTTCGTCATCTTTGATGACAGTTGCTTTTTTTTTGTGTGTCGGATTTCTTCCTTCCTTCCCGCCCTTCGGTTTCACTTTCCCTCTGTGGTTTCACTTAGAGGCCTCCAGCTTTTCAGCGGCCAGGTGTTCGAGCAGGGGGTTGGCCTCGCTCTCAGGGGTCTTGACGCTGTCGGTGCGGACGATGCAGGTGGGGCGGTGGAGGTTGAGCATCACCATTAGCTGCTGTCTCTCCATCCTCAGCTCCTCGATTTGGGCCTTTAGGTCAGAGTTCACCACCTCCAGACGCTCCGACTCCTACAGGGAGGACATAGAGGGGAGTGGGTATACTGTTAGGTCATTGATTAGACCAGGTAAGTCATCGAGAACACTTTCTCTTTTACAATAATGACCTGATGTCCCACTTTAAACAAACTATAAACAGGACTGGGGTGTAATGGATTACATGTAACAGATATGTTTTTAAATGAACTGTAATCCGTTACTTTACCAGCGTTAAAATTGTAATCCGTTACTTTACCAGCATTAAAACTGTAATCCGTTACTTTACCAGCAATCTAAAACTGTATCCGTTACTTTACCCCGTTAAACTGTAATCCGTTACTTTTACCGGCGTTAAAACTGTAATCCGTTACTTTACCGAGCATTAAAACTGTAATCCGTTACTTTACCGGCGTTAAAACTGTAATCCGTTACTTCCCCATGCGTTAAAACTTGTAATCCGTTTACTTTCCCAGCGTTAAAAACTGTAATCCGTTTACTTTACCGCGTTTAAAACTGTAACCGTTACTTTACCGGCGTTAAAACTGTAATCCGTTACTTTACTTGGCGTTAAAACTGTAATCCGTTACTTTACCGACGTTAAAACTGTAATTCGTTACTTACCGGCGTTAAAACTGTAATCCGTTACTTTACCAGCGTTAAAGTGTAATCCGTTACTTTAACCAGCGTTTAAAACGTTAATCCGTTACTTTACCAGCGTTAAAAGTGTAATCCGTTACTTTTACCAGCGTTTTAAAACTGTAATCCGTTACTTTACCAGCCGTTTAAAACTGTAATCGTTACTTTTACCGGCGTTAAACTGTAATCGTTACTTTACCAGCGTTAAAACTTTAATCCGTTGCTCAGCGCTTAAAACTGTAATCCGTTACTTTCCAGCATTAAAAATATACTTTTGAAAAACGAGATGATTACTCCAATGATTACTTTTAAATTCAGAAAAAGGATGTTTGCGGAAAAAGAACTTTGACACTTTTCAGTTCTCAAATCAGTGTTGAAAAAAAAAGGATCAAGTTTAAATTTGTTCTTCCTGAACGAGTCTGACCACCAATCAGAGAACACTATGAATGACACACCAAATAATGACACCAATCAGAGACCACCATGATGACACACCAAATGATGACACCAATCAGAGACCACTATGATGACACACCAAATGATGACCACACAATCAGAGACCACTTGATGACACCACCAATGCGTTTGGATCGCGGGGAAAAAGCGGGAATAGGGCTGTTATACACTACAGTCCAAGCGATGTCTTTCCAGAGAGGATCCAACTTGAATAAAACACTTGGAGGTAAAGATGACAGCAGTGGGTGTAGTCTACGGCGATACGGATACCACTTATTATTGATATCTACGTCTACGGCGATACGGATATCCTTATTATTGATATCTACGTCTACGGCGATACGGATATCACTTTTATTTGATCATCTACGTCTACGGCATACGGATACCATTATTATTGTATCTACGTCTACGTGATACGGATACCACTTATTATTGATCATCTCTGTAGAAGCATTGATGTGAATCACATGCTGCTCTGTCATTTAACTATTATTACTGAAACTACATTGATGTGAATCACACAGCTGCTCTTCTCATTTTAACTATTATTTACTTGATAACTACTTTGATGTGAATCACACTGCTGCTCTGTCATTTAACTATTATTACTGATAACTACATTGATGTGAATCACACTGCTGCTCTGTCATTTAACTATTATTACTGATTAACTACATTGAATGTGAATCACACTGCTTGCTCTGTCATTTAACTATTATTACTGATAACTACATTGATGTGAATCACACAGCTGCTCTGTCATTTAACTATTATTACTGATAACTACTTATGATCACATTGCTGCTCTGTCATTTAACTATATTACTGATAACTACATGATGTGAATCACACTGCTGCTCTCTCATTTAACTTTTTGTGCCTTACAGGTTGTTGGATGTTGTGGATGGTCTGTTCACAAAGTATATTGTGTATTTTAACCCAGTAATGGTTGAAATTGAAGAAGTTTAAGCTGCCTATCACTCATTGTTTTTGCGACCAGTGGACAGCCAGTGAAAAAATGTGCTCTTGCAACAGCTGCATAGTGTGGATCCCAGCCTATAGAATAAAAGTTTGAGGGAGTACCCTTCCTTCTAAACTCCTCGTGGTGTTGGGCTCCATACCGTCAAAACAAGTTTAATTCGAAAAAACCACGAGTGGGACTTTTGAAAATCCATACAACCTACAGACACATCAAATCAAAGTTTATTTTATATAGCCCTTCGCTCATCAGCTAATATCCTCGAAGTCTGTACAGAAACCCAGCCTAAAACCCCAAACAGCAAGCAATGCAGGTGTAGAAGCACGGTGGCTAGGAAAAACTCCCTAGAAAGGCCAAAACCTAGGAAGAAACCTAGAGAGGAACCAGGCTATGAGGGGTGGCCAGTCCTCTTCATGCACACTTTTTGATAGACTTAAACAGCTGCAAATGATGAAGATATTTAAAGTGTCAYYAACAAAAACGTAAACAATAGACCTATAGCAAATGCAACTGTTGTGCTCAAAATATGCCATTAAATGACCAGAGTTGATTTTTCAACTGGAAGCAATGAGCCCAAAACAGTCCTCCATGACAACAAAATCATAAACAACAGAGTTGGCTAATTATGCTCAGGCTAATCTATATTTCCATATTTCCAAGTCCTATTCTTGAAAATCAAGGAGTATTGAATTAATTAGAATTACTGGAAATCTGACAGACTTTTAAAATGTTTTTTAATGTAAAGATATAGCCTAATCATATTATTATTATCTGTAGTAGAAAGCAATTAGTTAGAATAAGCCTACCATAACCCATAAAGTAAAATGCATCATATATTTATGGCCAGCTATGTACACGCTAACATTAATTTATCCTGCAATAAATGTTGTTCAATTGGTAATTTAACATTTTTTTGTCTTCTTCTAATGCTTCTTGAAAGTTATTTAAAAGTAACTGAAAGTAATCAGATTACTTTGGGTAATCCAAAAGTTGTGTTACCGATTGTAATTTCGGACAGGTAACTAGTAACTAACGGATTACATTCAGAAAGAAACCTACCCAACCCTGACTATAACATGAATGCCTGACAGAGCACTCATCATGTCTTTATAAACACGACAAGTAGTAATCATACAATCTATTACAGCCAATTTATCATACAGCCAATTTGCAAAGAACACCAGAGTATACATAAAGAACGCCAGAGTATACATAAAGAACACCAGAGTATACATAAAGAACGCCAGAGTATACATAAAGAACACCAGAGTATACATAAAGAACGCCAGAGTATACATAAAGAACGCCAGAGTATACATAAAGAACGCCAGAGTATACATAAAGAACGCCAGAGTATACGGGAGAGAGTATGCCTGAGCTCAGATACGATCCGCCAGCCTAAGCTTGCAGCAATTCCATTGGTTACAGGCGCACTGCTCAGTGCGCCGGGCGAGATAGAGCGATTTTTTAAAGGCATTTGAAGTTTAATTCGTGAGCGCTGGGCTCAGACTAGCGTCACCGGTTTATATTTTGTGTAGGCATTCTTGTGGTGGTATATGGAATTGCAGCGCTGTTCAAATTTCGTTTGTCTCTTCCATGCTGATAAGAGCTGTTCACGTTGTTATGGGTCGTGAGGTGAAATCCAGTAGTGGGCTGTTCGTATTGGCCGGATCAAGACAGACTGGGAATTTGAATCTCCGACTTCTGACTCGAAGCTTGCATTCAGGACGATCTGGGAGTTGCAGCTGAAGCAGGAGTTCGGACTGGATTTTTTGTGCTTTGGGTGACATGGTCTTTCGTACTTGTCAGCTACATTTAAGTTTGGGAAACTGTGGGCAGCTTTCTAGAGCTTCGTCACTTTTTGACCTGAAGATTAACTGAATACTCTGGGGGGAGTTATGACGTCAGGTTAGTTGGCGAGGGCCAAAGACGACAGAAGGTGGCAGAACGGCGTGCTCAGTTGGGTGTGTAGGGGTTGAGCACTTAGCGTCTGAAGGTAGGGGGAGGGGCAGTTTCTCTTGCTGTTCATAGGTAAGCTGTTCTCTGCAAGCTCATGGTCCTTGTAGCGTGGGATGTGAGCTTCTTTGTGGAGCGGCATGTGCAGAACTGGTGTGTGAGAAGCGGTGTTGAGCTGGGAGTACGTTGGGATGGTTATACAGCCAGGCCGGGTCTGCCATCTGCGTTCTGGATCAAGTTCTGGTTTGATGGCCACACATGTGGGGAGCCATGTTGCCAACGATTCGATACCAGCGATCATGTATAGGAGGTAACCATATAAAACTAGATTTGCTACATGATTTTTCTGACTTGAAATTGATGGTAGTGCATAATAAACCTCGTCTGTTTGTATTCTAGTCACGGACTGGACGATTGAAATAGGGTATGGATTGTGAGATCATGGTTGATTCCGATCTGGATCAAGCGGTCTCTAGAAATTCAGCTGCATCTCAGGTGCTATGAGGTGGTTGTACTACAGACTCGTTGGTTCGATTCCATCTGTAATCACAGCGGTGTTAAATTCATGCATTCGTCAGTGCTAGCGGTGTTTACTACAGACCCTCTGGTTGTGATTACATCTGTATCACGAGTGGGTCTTAATCGTTGCCTTTTCACTCGTTGGCATAGCAGTTTGAGCGAATAGGATTCCTGTTTGTCAGCTTGAATTTGCCCCGTGCACAAAGGCAGGTGCCATATCAGATAATGGGTTCTCGGTCGTGTAGGTCGTGTTGGATAGAACTTGACTGGCCTGCCCAGGCTTAAGTACCCGATTGACAACTTTGGATGAAGTGGATATTCCATATTCTGAATGGCTCGTGGCGATTTTTGGAGACTGAGGAATGTCTATATAGAGCAGGGGTGTCGGCACTATATTTTGGCCTTTGTAGGGATAGTATTGTGCTGTTTCATTAGATACGTTCGAATCCTGTCAGTAGAGAAACTTTTTAGAGACAGTGAGGTGTAGTACTTGCCCAATACTTGGTGGCGTGGAGTATGTGGCGAGTGGCTTGTGAGGAATGTAGGGTCATGGTGAATCATTTTGGGATAATGCAATTTAGGTACCGTAGGTGGTCAAACTAGAAAAAAAATAAAGATTAGCTTTCTTAGTCGAAAGAAGCATTTCTCTAGTGCATTATAATTTTGCTTAGGACTGTCTGGGGTGGTTTGAGTTGGGGAGGCGGTAAAATGGAAAATGCTGATATTGTCAGAGACGTTTGGAGCTCAACATTATTGCGCAACTCTCATAGGTGGAAAAATATATAAAACCAGCGTAATTGTTCACTTTTGTTTTGACTGTGTGTGGGAGTTTATAATTATTGTAAAGAAATACAACAGGACACTGAGTGTTAAATGCAAAAATCACATCAAATGTGATTACTAACGAAATACAATAAGGGTGCATTCATACCACTCTCACTCACTCACTCGCTCACGCTCTCACTATAAGGGTTATAGTGAATATAAGTATTTTGAAATACAGACATTGATTTTACAGGTGCTTTTTAATGTTTTTAATATAAACTGCTACAGTAGGGAGTGTAACATTATTTCATATAATGTAGTACATGGGCCTGGTTTTTTATTTATGATCGCAGTAGTCACGTCAAAATCCGGTCAACCCGGATTGCTTCATCGTCAAGGCAGAGATATGAACGCTTGCTGTTTCTGGGTGTGTTGTGTGTGTCTGCTGTTCTGTGTGTAAAAATATATGATAAACGTTTAGGCATTATAATTATGAAGAGTAAAATATGTTCCATACTCTGGTAATGGACAATACTTTGTAGAATACTACTGATGTCCTGCTTGGTTTCAACATGTATGAGTACACTGGCTGGCTATCGATCCTGTGGCTCTACGTTATTGTCATGTTTGAATGCACATAAATGCAAGACGATACCTCTTTTGGTTTTTGTCTCTGAGTCTGTAGAAGTGCTGGTAAAGTCTAGAGTGCCGGTAAAAGAAATGTGGCCGGTAGAGCTGTAGGTGCCGGTAACGTAGTGCTGCTCGGTAATGATGACTGGCTCCTAAGTGCTCGGGGTAGAGGGAAGTGGCGGCTCATGGTTATAGTGGGGTAACAGAGACCATAGTGATTGGATAGTCATGTGTCGTTTGTCTTAACTAGTTTACAATTGTTTCCACTTATCTGCTGTCTTCTCTTGCATCTGTTCCCTTATGTTGTGGCTGTAATGTGTGTGGGCTTGGTGTGGTTTGCATCGTATGTTAGTAACTACGAATGACTCGGTGGTGGCTCGCTGTGACTTGGTGCTTAGTCTAACAAACCTGTATTATGCAGTAGGGAATACGACTGGGTTGGGTCTATGTTAGGCTGGCTCTCTACCTTTGCCCTTGTGTCCTCCATGAACCCAATTCGAGGGTAACGTTTACAAAGGTGTTTCTGAGGCTAGACGGATCACTACTACCTCGTGGGTCTTGTGGCGCATGAAGACCATGAACAAGATGCTCCAAAAGCCTTCTCGCTTGGGTCGCTCATACACAGGTACATAGAGTTGCTTTCCAACAACAAGATAGCATCCACGTGTGAGTTTCTTTGATAAGTGTTTGTCATCTTTGATGACAGTTGCTGTTATTTTTTGTGTGTTCGATTTCTTGCCTTCCTGTTCTCGTGGCCCTTTGCGGTTTCACTCTTTCCTCGCTGTGGTTTTCACTTAGAGGCGCTCTGTCGCTTTTCAGCGGCCCAGGTGGTTTCGACTGGTGGCAGGGGGGTTTGGCCTGTGGCCCTCGGCGTCTCAAAGGGGGTCTTGCGCTTATCGGGTGTGCGGCGGATGCAGGTGGGGGGGTGTGAGGGTGTGATGCATCACTCGGTATCTAGCCTTGCTGTCGTCTCTCAATCTCGTCTAGCTTCTCGACTGTTTGGGCGTTTAGGTGTCAGAGTTGCCCGTGCGTTGCTGTCTCAGTGACGGCTCCGTCTGCGCTATCAGGGGACATGAGGAGGGGAGTGGGGGTATAGTGTTTAGGTGTCATTGATGTAGTGACCAGGTACTGGTCCTGCGAGAGAACACTTTTTCGTCTCTTTTAACAACTATTAGATTGACCTTGGCTGATCGTCGCTGCCACTTTTAAACTCATGCAAGTCGAACTTCAATCAGGTACTGGGGGTGGAATGGATTTGACTATGTAACAGAATAGTTTTTAAATGAACTGTAATTCGCGTTATGCTTAAGTCCAGCGTTAAAATTGTAATCGTTACTTTGTACCAGCTGAATACTGTAATCGCGTTCGTACTTTTATGCCAGGCATTAAATAGGTAATCCGTGTACTTTGAGTTTAGGCTGTGTGCTGGGTGTTCTTCTCTGTCTCTGGGCGTCTTACAACTTAGCTGTTAATTGTCCTCGGTTTTTGTTTTACCTTGTCTCATATGTTGAGTGGTGGGGTCGTGACAGATGACTGTAATCCGCTTTGACTGTTACTCGCCTGAGCGTTAATACTGTCAGTCTCGTCCTGTCACTGTTTACCTGGTAGCGAACTGTAATTGATGCTCTTGACTCAGCGTTCAAAACTTGTAATTCCGTTACTTGTTATCCCATGCGTGTTAGTCTGTTAATTTGCCGGTATACTTTTCACGCCTCAGCGTTAAAACTGTAATCCGTTATTTCCGGCGTTAAAATACTGTAATCCGTGTACTGATTGTTACTGCGGGTCTGCTGCTGTGTGGGCTCGTTAGAAACGTGTAATCCGTTAGCTTTGCCGAGCGCGTTAAATACGTGTATGTGGTTGCCGGTATTACTTTACTCCAGCATTAAAACTGTAATATCGGTTTACTGTTATCCTGTGTAGCATTTATACTAGCTGTAATCCGTTCTATTTAACCGCGTTCAATACCTCGTATGATCCGTTTACGTTAGACTCCGAGGTGTTGTTGTGGTCCGCGTTTAAAAATGTAATCCGTTACTTTATTAAACCCTGTGGTGGGATGAAACTGTACTGCCGTTATACCTTTACCAGCGTTTAAAAACTGTAGATCTCCGTTCTTGTTCCCGTAGCGTTAAATGTGGAGACTGTAATGCTCGTTTACTGTTCCTCTCATGCGTGAAACTGTGAATCTGCTGCTGTGTACTGTTTATAGTCCGGCGTTAGAACGTGTAATCCGTGTAGCTTTATCCGGGTTAAAACTGTATCCGTTCCTTTACTTGGCGATTAAACTTTGGTAATCCGTTACTGTTAGTGTACCGTGGACGTTAAATCTGCTAAGCCGTTATGTTCGCCCATAGCGGGCGCTTAAAAGGTCTATCCGTTATTGTTACCGAACGTTAAAGAGTGAATGCTTGCCGTGTTATCTTCGTTATGTACCAGCGTTGTTAAACTGGTAATTGCCTGTCGTGTACTTTTAGACCGGTGTCCAGCGTTAATAAGTGTATATTTCGTTCACTTTACAGCGTTAAAACTGTAATGCCGTTACTGTTGCTCCGAGCCTGTAAAGACCTGTATGCGTCTCTACTGGTTACCCTCCGCGCTGGTGTAGCTGCTGTGGGCGTTAGGTACTGTAATCCGTTACTGGGTTGACCGGCTGGGTTGTGACGACTCGGAATGTCCGTTGCTGTTAGCCGAGCGTTGTACTGTAGTCTGCTCTATGTTTACCAGCCATTAGTAAATAATACTTTTGAAAAGAACGAGAGATGATTATCTTCAATGATTGACTTTAAATTCCATGAAGCAAGGTTATGTTTTGCGTTGAAATAGAACTTTGACTACTTTTCCAGTTCTGATCAGAATCAGTGTTGAACAGAAAAAAATGGATCAAGTTTAAATTTGTTCTTTGTGCTGCGCTTGAACGAGTCTTGACCACCAATCAGGAGAACACTTAGTGATTGAATGAGCATGGTTGTGGTGCTGCCGCTGCCTGCACAAAGTAACTGTGACCCGACTCGCAATCAGCAGACGAGTCATATGATACCTATGTCTGTTGTGTGTCAGCTGTGCTAGCGATGTGCTGTGTGTATCACTGAAAAGTTTGCACTGCTGTCGAAATGATTGGACCTGATACCACATCAGAGGACCGCTGATATGACTACCGTTGCTGTTGGTGGTATCGTGATGTGTGCCAAATTGATGACCACCAGAATTCAGAGACATCTATGATTGACACAATCCAATTGCGTTTGGGTCTGGCGCGGGGTTTGGTGGAAAAAGTCGCGGGAATAGTGCTGTTAACACTACAGTCAAGCGATGGTCTTCCAGAGAGGATCCAACTTGAATAACACTGGAGTAAAGATGACAGCAGGTGGTTTTAGTCTACGGCGATACGGATTACCATGACTGATTTTGGATCGACTCTGTACGCTACGGTGAGGACGTATGCCGACTTATATCTGGATTATCTAGAATCTACGTGATACGGATACACTGGTTATTGATCTACTCTATGAGCTGCATCTCTGTAGAAGCATGTTATCAACACTGCTGCTGCTGTGTCATCTTAACATTATTAGTCCATTGATATCATAATTGGTGTGAAATCTACACTGCTGCTCTGTCGATTTAACTTTTATTATGGATAACTCGATTTGAATGTGAATCACACAGCTGGCTTCTTGTCATTTAATTTAATTACTGTGTATAATACTTGATGTGAATCACACTGCTGGCTCTGTCAGTTAACTATTTTACTGATGATGTACTACACTGGTATGTGTAATCACACAGCTTTGCCTGCAAACTATATATTACTGATCAATCAACTTTGATGTGGTAATCACCTGCTGTCGCTCTGTCATTTAACTACTTATGTACTGATAACTACATTGCATGTGAATCAGCACATTTTGGCTTGGGTCGTGTCATTTACACTATATTACTTGATATGGTACACTTTGAGGTGTAATCACACGAGCCTGCTCTCTTCATTTAACTATTATTACTGATAACTACATTGATGTGAATCACACTGCTGCTCTCTCATTTAACTTTTTGTGCCTTACAGGTTGTGGATGTTGTGGATGTCTGTTCACAAAAGTATATGTGTATTTTAAACCCAGTAATGGTTGAATTGAAGAAGTTTAACAGCTGCTATCACTCATTGTTTTTGCGACAGTGGACAGCCAGTGAAAAATGTGCTCTTGCAACAGCTGCATAGTGTGGATCCCAGCCTATGCATAAAAGTTTGAGGGAGTACCCTTCCTTCTAAACTCCTCGTGGTGTTGGGCTCCATACTGTCAAAAACAAGTTTAATTCGAAAAGACCACGAGTGGACTTTTGAAATCCATACACCTAACAGACACATCAAATCAAGTTTATTTTATAAGCCCTTCGTACATCAGCTAACTATCTCGAAGTGCTGTACAGAAAACCCAGCCTAAAACCCCAAACAGCAAAGCAATGCAGGTGTAGAAGCACGGTGGCAGGAAAAACTCCCTAGAAAAGGCCAAAACCTAGGAAGAACCTAGGAGGAACCAGGCTATGAGGGGTGGCCAGTCTCTTCATGCACACTTTTTGATAGACTTAAACAGCTGCAAAATGATGAAGATATTTAAAGTGTCACTAACAAAAACGTAAACAATAGACCTATAGCCAAATGCAACTGTTGTGCTCAAAATATGCATTAAATGACCAGAGTTGATTTTTCAACTGGAAGCAATGAGCCCAAAACAGTCCTCCATGACAACAAAATCATAAACAACAGAGTTGGCTAATTATGCTCAGGCTAATCTATATTTCCATATTTCCAAGTCCTATTCTTGAAAATCAAGGAGTATTGAATTAATTAGATTACTGGAATCTGACAGACTTTTAAAATGTTTTTTAATGTAAAGATATAGCCTAATCATATTATTATTATCTGTAGTAGAAAGCAATTAGTTAGAATAAGCCTACCATAACCATAAAGTAAAATGCATCATATATTTATGGCCAGCTATGTACACGCTAACATTAATTTATCCTGCAATAATGTTTGTTCAATTGGTAATTAAACATTTTTTTTGTCTTCTTCTAATGCTTCTTGAAAGTTATTTAAAAGTAACTGAAAGTAATCAGATTACTTTTGGGTAATCCAAAAGTTGTGTTACCGATTGTAATTTGGACAGGTAACTAGTAACTAACGGATTACATTCAGAAAGAAACCTACCCAACCCTGACTATAACACTGAATGCCTGACAGAGCACTCATCATGTTTTTATAAACACGACAAGTAAGTAATCATACAATCTATTAACAGCCATTTATCATACAGCCAATTGCAAAGAACACCAGAGTATACATAAAGAACCGCCAGAGTAAAATAAGAACGCCAGAGTATACATAAAGAACGCCAAAGAGTATACATAAAAGACGCATAGTAACATAAAGAACGCCAAGTATCATAGAGAACTGCCATAAGTAATACATAAGAACGCCAGAGTACATAAATAACGCCAAGAGTATACATAAAGAACGCCAGAGTACATATAAAGAACGCCCAGGGTATACTAAAGAACGCCAGAGTATACATAAAGAACAACCAGAGTCTACATTAAAGAACA
>NW_019943309.1:129453-133812 GCF_002910315.2 Salvelinus sp. IW2-2015
CCAGAGTATACATAAAGAACACCAGAGTATACATAAAGAACACCAGAGTATACATAAAGAACACCAGAGTATACATAAAGAACTCAGCCGCCATTTTGAAAAGGAAAAGAGACTGACCCTTTGGAGGAAGTCCGTTCTCTCCTTCTTCTTGTTCCGACACCGTGCTGCTGCYACTTTGTTCTTATCYCTCCTCCGTCTCCTCCKCTCGTCGTCCTCGTCCATCTGCAGGGAGAAGAACAAGTGCTGTGATTAGCTAATGGGGACCTTTTTTCAAGGCCTGCATATTATGAAATATAGTTATTCCAACCTTGGTTTCTATCTTTCCTGCATTTTATACTCCCGACACAATGTTGTYTCACTCCTATTTTTGTTTCATTGTGAATTTCAAGTAACTACGTCCCAGTTTGATACCTGAGCTTGCCATCTTGGAGGCAAACGTGAAGAGTTTCAGAGAACCCAGATTGAAATGATTAAACGCCCAGTGGAGTCAAAAACATGATTTTCCTGTGTTTTATATATATATATTTTTCCACACTATGAGGTTGGAATAATATTGTGAAATTGTGTAAAATGCCCTTTTAGTGTAAGAGCTGTTTGAAAAGACCGCCTGAAATCTCAGCCTGTTTTTGTGGGATGGAGTTTTGGCCTGCCTCATCTCCAGGCCGTAAACTAGTTAATAGACCAATAACAAAGCTAGTTCCAAACCTCTCTTCCAGTAACAGCTAGTTTTCAGTTTTCACCTCCCTACTCAGACCACTCCCAGACAGTCCTAGCAACATTCTTGCTTGAGAAATTGCTCTTTGCTAAGAAGCAAGTTCTGTTTTTGTTTTGTTTTACCATTTTAATTGAAAACAATCACGGTAAGGTACTTAATTGCTCCCCAGAAAGTATTTGATATTAAGATAAAAAATGTCTGCATTGGACCTTTAAGTTGTGTAACATCTCAAATACTTTTGAAATTGGCCACTTGGTGGAGCTAAACGTTAGACAGGCTGACAACATCTAAACATCAGTCGATCATAAAAAAACAGAACATCCCTCGAAAATATCAACATCCACCACCATTCCTCCTCCTCATCCTTCTCTTCCTCCTTCTCATCCTTCTCTTCCTCCTCCTCTTCCTTCTCTTCCTCATCCTTCTCTTCCTCCTCCTCCACCCCCTCCTCCTTCTCTTCCTCCACCTCCTCCTCCTTCTCTTCCTCCTCTTCCTCCACCTCCTCTTCCTACACCTCCTCATCTTCCTCCTCTTCCTCATCCTCCTCATCCTTTTCTTCCTCCTCCTCCTCCTCCTTATCTTCCTCCACCTCCTCCACCTTCTCTTCCTCCTCCTCCTCCTCATCCTTCTCTTCCTCTTCCTCCTTCTCTTCCTCCTTCTCTTCCTCCTCACCTCTCCCTTGATAGCAGTGAGTGGCCTCTTGCCCAGCCGTCCCAGGATATGCAGCGGTGACAACATGGCGCCCAGGTTCCTGAAGTCCTGTGCCAGTTTGAGCTGGTCGGTGAGCGTGGTGGCAGATATGCCGGCCAGCAGGCCCAGGCTGGGCAAGGAGCCGGCCGTCAGGGAGGGGTCAGGGATCTGACCGGGCATCATGTCAGACCCAGCTACCATACACCACCGCTGTGGAGGGAGAGAGAGACGGAGAGAGGAGAGGGCGGGAGAGAGGGAGAGAGAGAGGAGAGGAAGGGAGAGGGAGGAGAGGAAGGGAGAGAGAGGAGAGAGAGAGGAGAGGCTCTGTCTGTTCTACCCTGTTCTGTTCTACCTGTTCTGTTCCTGTTCTACCCTGCTCTGTTCTACCCTGTTATGTTCTCTGTCCGACGCTGTCTACCCTGCTCTGCTCTATCCTGCTCTGCTCTACCCTGCTCTGTTCTATCCTGCTCTGCTCTACCCTGTTCTGTTCTACCTGCTCTGATCTACCCTGCTCTGTTCTACCCTGCTCTGTTCTACCCTACTCTGTTCTACCCTGCTCTACCCTGCTCTGTTCTACCCTGCTCTACCATGCTCTGCTCTACCTGCTTCTGCTCTACCCTGCTCTGCTCTACCCTGCTCTGTTCTACCCTGTTCTGTTCTACCCTGCTCTGCTCTACCCTGCTCTGTTCTACCCTGCTCTGTTCTACCCTGCTCTGTTCTACCCTGCTCTGTTCTACCCTGCTCTACCTGCTCTGTTCTACCCTGCTCTACCATGCTCTGCTCTACCCTGCTCTACCCTGTTCTACCCTGCTCTGCTCTACCCTGTTCTACCCTGCTCTGCTCTACCCTGCTATGTTCTACCTGTTCTGTTCTACCCTGCTCTGCTCTACCCTGGTCTACCCTGCTCTGCTCTACCCTGGTCTACCCTCCTGTGCTCTACCCTGGTCTACCTGCTCTGTTCTACCCTGCTCTGTTCTACCCTGCTCTGTTCTACCCTGCTCTTTGTCTGTCTGGTCTGGGTACAGTACGTCTGCTGTGTTGTGTGCGTCAGTGTGCACGGACGTGTGTGTGCGTGAGTGCGTCAGTGGGTATGTGTGCACTAGCGTGTGCGTGTGTGCGTGTGCGTGTGCGTGTGTGCCAGCTGGCTGTTCTGCTTGACTGCAAGAACACAGAGAGGGCGTTGCATCATCAAACACTGAAACTGATCCTGGGTAGCAGGCTGAGAAAGAGGAAGGAGGAGGAAATATGGTAGTCTGTCAGACTACAGTGGACCAGCTGGTCTAGCTAGCTGTATGTCTGGGGTGGTAGTCTGTCAGACTCAGTGGACCAGCTGGTCTAGCTAGCTGTATGTCTGGGGGTGGTAGTCTGTCAGACTACAGTAGGCCAGCTGGTCTAGCTAGCTGTATGTCTGGGGGTGGTATTCTGTCAGACTACAGTGGACCAGCTGGTCTAGCTAGCTGTATTCTGGGGGTGGTATTCTGTCAGACTACAGTGGACAACTGGTCTAGCTAGCTGTATGTCTGGGGGTGGTAGTCTATCAGACTACAGTGGACCAGCTGGTCTAGCTAGCTGTATGTCTGGGGTGGTAGTCTGTTCAGACTACAGTGGACCAGCTGGTATAGCTAGCTGTATGTCTGGGGGTGGTAGTCTATCAGACTACAGTGGACCAGCTGGTCTAGCTAGCTGTATGTCTGGGGGTGGTAGTCTATAAGACTACAGTGACCAGCTGGTCTAGCTAGCTGTATGTCTGGGGGTGGTATTCTATCAGACTACAGTGGACAGCTGGTATAGCTAGCTGTATGTCTGGGGGTGGTAGTCTATCAGACTACAGTAGGCCAGCTGGTCTAGCTAGCTGTATGTCTGGGGGTGGTAGTCTATCAGACTACAGTAGGCCAGCTGGTCTAGCTAGCTGTATGTCTGGGGGTGGTAGTCTGTCAGACTACAGTAGACCAGCTGGTCTAGCTAGCTGTATGTCTGGGGTGGTAGTCTGTCAGACTACAGTGGACCAGCTGGTCTAGCTAGCTGTATGTCTGGGGGTGGTAGTCTATCAGACTACAGTGGACCAGCTGGTCTAGCTAGCTGTATGTCTGGGGGTGGTAGTCTGTCAGACTACAGTAGGCCAGCTGGTCTAGCTAGCTGTATGTCTGGGGGTGGTAGTCTGTCAGACTACAGTGGCCAGCTGGTCTAGCTAGCTGTATGTCTGGGGGTGGTAGTCTATCAGACTACAGTAGACCAGCTGGTATAGCTAGCTGTATGTCTGGGGGGTGGTAGTCTGTCAGACTACAGTAGGCCAGCTGGTCTAGCTAGCTGTATGTCTGGGGGTGGTAGTCTGTCAGACTAACGTAGACCAGCTGGTCTAGCTAGCTGTATGTCTGGGGGTGGTAGTCTGTCAGACTACAGTAGGCCAGCTGGTCTAGGTAGCTAGCTGTATGTCTGGGGGTGGTAGTCTGTCAGACTACAGTAGACCAGCTGGTCTAGCTAGCTGTATGTCTGGGGGTGGTAGTCTGTCAGACTACAGTGGACCAGCTGGTCTAGCTAGCTGTATGTCTGGGGTGGTAGTCTGTCAGACTACAGTAGACCAGCTGGTCTAGGTAGCTGTATGTCTGGGGTGGTAGTCTGTCAGACTACAGTGGCCAGCTGGTCTAGCTAGCTGTATGTCTGGGGGTGGTAGTCTGTCAGACTACAGTAGACCAGCTGGTCTAGGTAGCTGTATGTTGGGGGTGGTAGTCTGTCAGACTACAGTGGACCAGCTGGTCTAGCTAGCTGTATGTCTGGGGGTGGTAGTCTATCAGACTACAGTGGACCAGCTGGTCTAGCTAGCTGTATGTCTGGGGTGGTAGTCTATCAGTCTACAGTGGACCAGCTGGTCTAGCTAGCTGTATGTCTGGGGGTGGTAGTCTATCAGTCTACATGTGGACCAGCTGGTCTAGCTAGCTGTATGTCTGGGGGTGGTA
>NW_019943309.1:133837-148417 GCF_002910315.2 Salvelinus sp. IW2-2015
CTACCCTGCTCTGATCTACCCTGCTCTGTTCTACCCTGCTCTGTGTCTACCCTGCTCTACCCTGCTCTGTCTACCCTGCTCTACCATGCTCTGCTTCTACCTGCTCTGCTCTACTCGTTCTACCCTGCTCTGCTCTACCCTGCTCTGTTCTACCCTGCTCTGCCTCTACCCTGCCTCTGCTCTACCCTGCTCTGTTCTACCCTGCTCTGTTCTACCCTGCTCTGTTCTACCCTGCTCTGTTCTACCCTGCTCTGTTCTACCCTGCTGTCTACCCTGCTCTGTTCTACCCTGCTCTACCCTGCTCTGCTCTACCCTTGCTCTGCTCTACCCTGTTCTACCCTGTCTGCTTACCCTGTTCTACCCTGCTCTGCTCTACCCTGCTCTGTTTACCCTGTTCTGTTCTACCCTGCTCTGCTCTACCCTGGTCCCTGCTCTGCTCTACCCTGGTCTACCCTCCTCTGCTCTACCCTGTTCTACCCTGCTCTGTTCTACCCTGCTCTGTTCTACCCTGCTCTGTTCTACCCTGCTCTTTGTCTGTCTGGTCTGGGTAGTACGTCTGCTGTGTTGTGTGCGTCAGTGTGCACGGACGTGTGTGTGCGTGAGTGCGTCAGTGGGTATGTGTGCACTAGCGGTGCGTGTGTGCGTGTGCGTGTGCGTGTGTGCGTGTGCCAGCTGGCTGTTCTGCTTGACTGCAAGAACACAGAGAGGGCGTGGCATCATCAAACACTGAAAACTGATCCTGGGTAGCAGGCTGAGAAAGAGAAAGAGGAGGAAATATGGTAGTCTGTCAGACTACAGTAGGCCAGTGGTCTAGCTAGCTGTATGTCTGGGGTGGTGTAGTCTGTCAGACTACAGTGGACCAGCTGGTCTAGCTAGCTGTATGTCTTGGGGTGGTAGTCTGTCAGACTACAGTGGACCAGCTGGTCTAGCTAGCTGTATGTCTGGGGGTGGTAGTCTGTCAGACTACAGTAGGACCAGCTGGTCTAGCTAGCTGTATGTCTGGGGGTGGTAGTCTATCAGACTACAGTAGGCCCAGCTGGTCTAGCTAGCTGTATGTCTGGGGGTGGTAGTCTATCAGACTACAGTGGATCAGCTGGTCTAGCTAGCTGTATGTCTGGGGTGGTAGTCTAGTCAGACTACAGTGGACCAGCTGGTCTAGCTAGCTGTATGTCTGGGGGTGGTAGTCTATCAGACTACAGTAGGCCAGCTGGTCTAGCTAGCTGTATGTCTGGGGGTGGTAGTCTGTCAGACTACAGTGGACCAGCTGGTCTAGCCTAGCTGTATGTCTGGGGGTGGTAGTCTGTTCAGACTACAGTAGGCCAGCTGGTCTAGCTAGCTGTATGTCTGGGGGTGGTAGTCTGTCAGACTACAGTAGGCCAGCTGGTCTAGCTAGCTGTATGTCTGGGGGTGGTAGTCTATCAGACTACAGTAGGCCAGCTGGTCTAGCTAGCTGTATGTCTGGGGTGGTAGTCTATCAGACTACAGTAGACCAGCTGGTCTAGCTAGCTGTATGTCTGGGGGTGTAGTCTATCAGACTACAGTAGACCAGCTGGTCTAGCTAGCTGTATGTCTGGGGGTAGTCTGTCAGATTACTCCTTTCTCTCTCTCTTTCTCTCTTCTCTTTCTCTCTCTCTCTGGCTTTTTTTTATTTAGCTAAGAAAGGAACCACAGTCTTCCATATAGTCAGTCAGGGACAGGGGTCTGAGTCCCAAATGGCACCCTATTCCCTACCTAGTGCACTACTTTAGACCAGGACCCTAACCACCCTATTCCCTATATAGTGCACAATTTGACCAGGACCCTATGGTCCCTACTTCTGACCAGGGCCCTATGGTCCCTACTTCTGACTAGGCTCTATGGTCCCTACTTCTGACCAGGGCCCTATGGTCCCTACTTCTGACTAGGGCTCTATGGTCCCTACTTCTGACCAGGCCTTAATGGTCCCTACTTCTGACCAGGCCTCTATGGTCCCTACTTCTGACCAGGGCCCTATGGTCCCTACTTCTGACAGGGCCCTATGGTCCCTACTTCTGATAGGCTCTATGGTCCCTACTTCTGACCAGGCTCTATTAGTACCTACTTCTGACAAGGGCCCTATGGAATAGGGTGCCTTTTGGGACGCAGACAGGGAGTAAGCTCCACAGTCAGCTGTCCTGTCCTGCTCACCTCACAATACACGTCTTTGTTGGGTTAGGCTGAGATGAGGGCTTTGTACAGAGAGGCCAAACCTGTTGATTCACTGCTTGATACTGAAATACTGGTGTGTTTGGAGACGAGGTGCATGTGAATTAGCATCGCCCGCTGTATGGGAAGTAAATACAGACAGTAGCTCAGATGCACTGTTCCATGAGCAACATTTGTTTTCTATTTGGCCGTCAGGAGTCTCGGTTCCTAACATGTCATTAGAGAAAGGTCTCACTGTGCGTCCACTTCCCATCGGGCTGGTTTGTACACTTTATTTCTCTCTCACAGAGGATTGCATGTTTCTCTGAGACACTCGGTTCCTCTCTCTCTCTCTCTCTGTCTCTCTCTGCTCTCTCTGTCTCTCTCTGCTCTCTCTGTCTCTCTCTGTCTCTCTCTGTTCTCTCTCTTCTCGTTCTCTCTGTTCTTTCTCTTCTTTCTCTCTTTCCTCTGTCTCTCTCGTCTTCTCTCTGTCTCTCATTCTGTCTCTCTTCTGTCTCTCTCATTCTGTCTCTCTTCTGTCTCTCATTCTGTTCTCTCTCTTCTCTCTCTCTGCTCTCTCTGTCTCTCTCTCTCTGTCTCCTCTCTCTCTGTCTCTCATTTCTGTCTCTCATTCTGTCTCTGCTCTCTCTGTTCTCACTCTCTCTGTTCTCTCTCTCTCTGTCTCTCTCTCACTGTGTATCTCTGTCTCTCTCTCTCTGTCTCTCTCTCTCTGTCTCTCTCTCTCTGTGTATCTCTGTCTCTTCATCTCTCTGTCTCTCTCTCTCGTCTCTCTCTTCTCCTCTGTGTCTCTCAGTCTCTCTCTCTCTGTTCTCTCTCTCTGTTCTCTCTCTCTTGTCTCTCTGTCTTCTCTCTATGTCTCTGTCTCTCTCTCTGTCTCTGTCTCTCTCTCTCTGTATCTCTCCTTAGTCTCTGTCTCTCTCTCTCTGTCTCTCTCTCTCTGTCTCTCTCTCGTCTGTCTCTCTCTCTCTGTGTCTCTCTGTCTCTCTCTATGTCTCGTTCTCTCTCTATGTCTCTGTCTCTGTCTCTCTCTCTCTGTATCTCTCTCTATGTCTCTGTCTCTCTGTCCTCTTCTCTGTCTTCTCTCTCTTGTCTCTCTGTCTCTCTTCTATGTCCGTCTTCTTCTCTGTCTCTATCTCTCTGTCTCTCTCTCTCTGTTTCTGTCTCTCTCTGTCTCTCTCTCTCTGATTGCAATAAGAAGTCCAGTCGTCAAACTCTTGATTTTTTTTGGTATTGCATACCACCCCTTTCTTTTTTTGTTCTGTGATTGTGGGCAAATCAATGCAATACATGATTATCCCAGCCTGAACATGGAGCCAATACTAGTGTAGATTAACATTCCAGTGTAGAATTCTGCAAAATCCAGTCTGTCAATTCCGTTAAATCTGTCTGTGGAGGATATTGGACAATAGCTTTTAAACTGGGTGGGAAAGGAAAATATCCTATGGTTGAAATGCTTTGGACATTAAATTAACCTCCTTTTTCTTCTTCTTCTCCGGTTCTGACGTGACAAATAATGTTATTACATCAGTCATTGACAGGATGATTTTAATCTTAACCTCTCCTCTCTTTCTCCCTTCCTCTCCTCTCTCTCTCCCTTCCTCTCCCTCTCTCTCCCTTCCTCTCCTCTCTCTCTCCTTCCCTTTCCCTTCCCTCTCCCTTCCTTTCCCTTCCATCTCCCTTCCTCTCCTCTCTCCCTTCCTTTCCCTTCTTCCCTTCCCTCCTCTCTCTCCCTCCCTCTCCTCTCCCGTCTCTCTCTCCCTTCCTTCCCTTCTCCCTTCCTCTCCTCTCTCTCCCTCCCTCTCTCCCTTCCTCTCCTCCCTCTCTCTTCCTCTCCTCTCCTCTCCCTCTCTCCCGCCCTCTCTCTCTCCTCTCTCTCTCCTCCTCTCTCCCTTCCTCTCTCCCTCTCCCTTCCTCTCCCCCTCTCCCTTCCTCTCCTCTTCTCTCCCTCTCTCCGCCAGAGCAGAGCAGAGCACTGCCTAGTGGAAGGGGCCTCAGGAGAAGCCAAACACACAGCACAGTCTGGGTGGGAGAGGAAATGGCATGTATTAGTTAGGAAATAGAACTGCACTCAAGGCAGGTCCTGTCCTGCAAGCACACGCCCAAGATCAATCAAATATGACACGTGGTTGTGTAGGTGTAGGGGTATGTGTATGTGTGTGCGTGAGCGGGCCTACCTGTCTGTCTGTGTGCCTATCTGTGTGCCTGTCTGTCTGTCTGCCTGTCTGTCTGTGTGCCTGTCTGTGTGCCTGTCTGTCTGTCTGCCTGTCTGCCTGTCTGCCTGTGTGCCTGTGTGCCTGTCTGTCTGCCTGCCTGCCTGTCTGTCTGCCTGAGTGTGTACATAAGTGTGTGTGCACTCAGGCACATGTACCAGTCGTCAGGGCATGAACCCTAAAAGGTGTGAAAAGCGTTCCACAGGGATGCTGGCCCATGGTGACTCCAAATGCTTCCCACCATTGTGTGAAATTGGCTGGATGTCCTTTGGGTGATGGGCCTTTCTTGATACACACGCGAAACTGTTGAAAAACCCAGCAGCGTTGCAGTTCTTGACACACTCAAACCAATATGCCAGGCACCTACTCCCATACCCCGTTCAAAGACATTTCGATATTTAGTCTTGCCCATTCACCCTCTGAATGGCACACATACACAATCCATGTCTCAATTGTCTCAAGGCTTATAAATCCTTCTTCAACCTGTCTCTTCCCCTTCATCTACACTGACTGAAGTGGATTTAACAGGTGACATCAATAAGGGATCATATCTTTCACCTGGATTCACCTGGTCAGTCTGTACCTCAGTTGATTAGCCTCGTGGCGAACCAGGCTTCCCTAAAAGTGGAAAGTTCCATGGCAGAAAATCAGCTAAAAGAAAGGGGCGGGAACTCAGTGACGACCTCGCAACACGTCAAACCAATAAGATTCCTTTGCTTGGGAAGAGCTCCAGGGGTAATAAGGGATAGCATGAGGGCCAAGAAGTGGCTAGCCACAATGAGGTTCGTTTTGAGAAAAGTGAGCTAATCTTGTAAGCTACTTAGGTATAACTAGCTACTAGTTAGTTCAATTTTTCTCACAATTATAAAGCCAACAAAATCTTAATAAAAACAGCATATTATTGATCTTAAAAGGTTAGCTGTGAGCCCAGTATCTAGCTTATACAGGGTCAGCGGTAGGCCTACATAGTGCATGGTTGCTCTGCCTCAAACTTAGTGGTAGGCCTACATAGAGCAACCATAAACTGTCTCCCTCAAACCCAACTCTGGACCTCAAAGTCAGTTCCACTGCTTTTTTTTATTTKTATTGTTCCCCTCTAATCAGGGACTGATTTAGACCTGGGACACCAGGTGGGTGATTCCCCTCTAATCAGGGACTGATTTAGACCTGGGACACCAGGTGGGTGATTACCCTCTAATCAGGGACTGATTTAGACCTGGGACACCAGGTGGATGTAATTAATGATCAGGTAGAACAGAGAACCAGCTGTCTCCGGACCTGGTAGGGTCAGAGTTGAGTATCCCTGGTCTACAATCTACTATGGGAACAACTGCAACCTCTTTCCAAGCAACATTGCTAAAATAAAATAACATTATTTACCTCATAATATATGTTAACTGGAACGCTCATCTCCTATAGCCTAATTGTCATCTTCTTATTTGCATACTGTACCTAAATTACAAGAGGGTTGTATTTGTACTAAACCATTTTAATATGTCAGAACTTAAAAAGGAATGTACAAAATCTGGAATATGGTTTGCCTCGTACATTGTCTACTGGTGTCATTTTAAATTGACAACACGTAGCTCAACATGTAAACAATGTGTGAGTTTAGCTATTCTTTGCTTCAGATGACAGATGACTATTAAGGCCAGTAATACCATCATACTGTATAGGCGGCATTGGCGATGCTATATGATAAGCTACAGAATGGGTTCAGATCGCTGATGTACTGAGACAGAGTGACAATCAAATACAATTGATTTCAGATCTTACGACGAGACAAAAATAAATACAAAATGTTGTTTTGAGAATACAACACAGAAACACTATCTGTCTTTTAGGGTGGCGTGTAGCCTAGTGGTCAGCGCGTTGGGCCAGTAACCAAAAGGTTTCTGGATCAAATCCCCGAGGCGATAAGGTAAAAATCTGTCGTTCTGCCCCCTGAACAAGGCAGTTAACCCCACTGTTCCCCGGTAGGCCGTCGTTGAAAATAAGATTTTGTTCTTAACTGACTTGCCAAGTTAAATAAAGGTTAAATACAGACAGAACCACTGTGATTAATCAACATTGGCACTAGTTCATCTTGAATAATAGTTTAACAATTAAAACAAGTTTAAACACTTCACTACAAAATGTACAAATATGATAACGTGTATGTCAAGATTCGACATCTTAGTGTAAACAGCAATATAAAATCGGGTCGTTCGAGTCAATCAATCAATCAATCAATCAATCAATCAATCAATCAATTTTATTTTATATAGCCCTTCGTACATCAGCTAATATCTCGAAGTGCTGTACAGACACCCAGCCTAAAACCCCAAACAGCTAGTAATGCAGGTGTAGAAGCACTGAATAGGGTGTATATATATATATTTGTGGGTATGACACAAATGACTTGTTTACTGCTCTTATTACCTTGGTAACCGGTTTATAACAGCAATAAGGCACCTTGGGAGTTGGTGGTATATGACCAATATACCACAGTTAAGGGCTGTACGCCACGTTGCATCATGCCTAACAGCCCTTAGCCGTGGTATATTGGCCATATACCACCACCCCCTCTGACCTTATTGGTTAAATAGATCATTGAGTATTAAACAGAATAGGTTATTACTACTAAAGCATCGTTTCAGATGAACAAACAAAAACACAACTTCATACCAGCGGTGGACCAACCTTGCTGTGATCCCTGATCTACTGGGTTATCAGCTCAGTGGGTTTGATGTTGAATCAGGTGTGTTAGTGCTGGGTTGAAACAGAACCCTGCAACCCCAAAGACCCCCCCCCCCCCCCCCCCCCCAGCAGAGTTCCATGATCATTTAATTACCACAGTGAATTATTCTAATGTTTGTTTATGTGTCATTTAATCCCATAAGGGATGTGTTGCCAAATGGCGATTTGACACGAAAATAAAATGGCATAAAATGGCAATTCATCCACCACTGTTGGCTTGCTCCAATTGTAATAGATGTATACACTGTGTGTGATGTTCAACTGTATATTTCTATACGATATGTGCCAACATAGGTAGGCCTACGCTAATAACCCATATACAGAGCCATCAGAAAGTATTCATACCCCTTGACTTATTACACATTTTGTTGTGTTACAGTCTGAATTCAAAATTGCTAAAAATTTATTTATTTTCTCACCCATCTACACACAATGTTGTTTTTTTTAAATATAGAAATGTTAGCAAATGTATTGAAAATTAAATACAGAAATATCTCATATACATAAGTATTCACACCCCTCAATACTTTGTAGAAGCACCTTTTTCAGCGATTACACATGTGAGTCTCTAAGAGATTTCCACACCTGGATTGGGCAACATTTACCCATTTCTTCTTTTCAGAATTTTTCAAGCTCTGTCTAATTGGTTGTTGATCATTTCTAGACAACCATTTGCAGGTCTTGTCATAGATGTTCAAGTCAAAACTGTAACTAGGCCACTCAGGAACATTCATTGCCATCTTGGTGAGCATCTCCAGTGTATATTTGGCCTTGTGTTTTAGGTTATTGTCCTGCTGAAAGGTGAATTTGTCTCCCAGTGTCTGGTGGAAAGCAGACTGATCCAGGATTTCCTTTAGGGTTATGCTTGTGCTTATTTTGTACAAGCTTCCTTCTTTTCACTCTGTCATTTTGGTTAGTATTGTGGAGTAACTACAATGTTGTTGACATCCTCAGTTCTCATATCACAACCAAAAAACGAACTGTTTTAAAGTCACCATTGTAGGACAGTGTAGTGTATTGTAGTGTAGAGTAGTGCAGTATAGTCTAGGACAGTGTAGTGTATTGTAGCGAGGTGTAGTGTTGTGTTGTGTAGTGTTGTGTACAACAAACTAGACCTAGTTTAACAGCTATCCACACAACAACTAAGACCGTAGTTAACAGCTATCTCAACACAACAACTGACCTAGTTAACACTATCCACACAACAACTAGGACCTACGTTTAACAGCTATCCACATCAACAAGCTAGAACTAGTTACAGCGTTCCACACAACAACAGACTGTAACAGCACCAAAAAACATCATTACCTAAGAGTACCTAACCTCAGTTTTCATCTATCCCACACAAACAACTAGACCTAGTTAACATTTCTATCCACACACCAAAACTAGACCTAGTTACAGCTATCTAGCACGATCAACAACCTAGAACCTAGTACTCAACACCACAACCTAGAACCTACGCGTTAAACCCAATCCAGCTCACTAACAACTAGACCTAGTTAACAGCTACTCCACACAACAAAACTCAGACGCTAAGTTAACCGGCATTATCCCACGTAACAACCATACGACCTAGTTAACAAGCTAATCCACACAACAACTAGACCCTAAGTGAACAGCTTATCGCACACAATCAACTCAAGACCTTACGTTAACAGCTATCCCACACAACAACACTACAGACCTAGTTGAACAGCTTATCACACAACAACCGAGACCTAGTTCAGCTTGAATCCCACACACACACCTAGAGCCTATGTAACCAGCTATCCACACAACACCTAGGACTACGTTAAACGAGCTATCCACCACAATACGAACATAGAGACTCTATGCGTTAACGAGCTACTGCCAACACAGCATAACTCAGACTCTAGTAACGCTACGTAGTCTCAGTTTGCTAATGCCAGCAATACACCAACTACGAGTAGGTGTCCACGGCTCCTTTACTCGCGTTAGTGCTTATGCCGTAGTGACACCATGAGCATGTGTCGTTTTCTTAGAATCCTCTAAGTCAATTCACATGGCAACGTATAAACATCGGACAGAGGCTGAGACGTTCTAACCTAGCAACTTCTTGAGACAGCTAATAGGAAGTCGTAACACGCCAGATAGGGAAAGGGTGCCTACCCTAAAAATATAAAGAACAACATATCTATGTTCCAGTCGCTAGAACAACATATTTATAGAAAAAGACAGAAAAGACATCGGAGGTCATGCAAACGCCCGAGACAGAAGCAACAGTTATAGCAACTATATTACACTTCCAGATGTCACAATTTCTTTTGTAGCAAACTAATGTACTATCTCCTCTCCAACAGCGATTTCAATATATATATATAATAATATTATAGTATATAGTAATATTATATACTAATATATATAGTCATATATAATATATATATATGCACATTTGTGACATCCCTGATGTGTTGACTATGCTGGTGTCCCAATTGGCACCCTATTCCCTACATGAATTGCAGCTACGAGGTCAACATAGGCCCTGGTAATAAATATTTAAAAAAGTCACATAGGGCTCGACGCGGATTAAGAAACCGCCACCTGGCTGAAAGTAAAGTCTCCCGACTCGGGCCCCTGGTTAAGACACGTCCTGGCTGAGTAAAAGTTCCCATAGCTAGGCCACTGGTTAAGGACTACATCCTGGTCCGAAGTAAAGTTCCCATACGGGCCCCACGGTTAAGACACATCCTGTGAAGTAAAAGTTTCCCATCGTGCGCCCTGGTTATGCAAGACACATCCGTGCGCTGAGAGTAAAGTTTCCCCTATCGGGGCCCTGGTTATAGACACGTCCCTGCGCTGAGTAAATAGTTCCCATCCGGGCCCTGGTACCAGACACGGTCTGCTCTCCTTGTGTTGGTAATAATACTTGCTTCACCCTCGGGCCCTGGATTAAGACCACGTCCATGGGTTGAAGTACAAGTTCCATCGGGCCCTGGTTAAGAACACGTCCTGGTGAGACAAGTATTCCATAGCTCCCTGGTTTAAGACACGTCCTGCGTGAAGTAAATTGTTCCCCATCGGCCCTGGTTAAGAGTAGTTCATTATGTGAGAACAGGGTGCCATTTTGGACTTGACTTATGGTTTTGCTGCAACTGACACACCACTCTTGGTTAGAGAGAGAAGAGAGAGAGAGAGGTAGTGTGTGGTGTGTGTGGTGTGTGTGTGTTGTGTGTGTGTGTGTGTGTGATGTGTGTGTGTGATGCTGTTGTGTGTGTGTGGTTGTGTGTGGGTGTGGTGTGTGGTGTGTGTGTGTGTTGTTGTGTGTTGTGTGTTGATGTGTGTGTGTGTGTGTGTGGGGAGGACACATATGAGGAAATAATAAGTATAAAAACATAATGGAATTCCTCCTTGGCCATCACCTACTGGACGGGAGAGAGGAGATGAGAGGCCTGTTGGCCAGTGTACACTCAATCTACTGACGGGAGAGAGAGAGTAAGGGAGAGGAGAGGCTGTTGGCCAATGTTTTCGCCTGGCTGTTGGCCAATTGTGTTAATTTCTAAGCATCGCTGGAAAAGCGCAAGGTATGTGGTATAGCGTACAAGGGAACTCCATTAATCCGTTTAACTGCAGCGGCTGAGTTTGGTTATTCCCATACTGAATCAGGTTCCTCCCGTGGTTAATTACACCACTCCTATGACCGAAATGTTGTGGGCAGTAGGTCAGCTGGTCTAGATGCTTCTGACCTCATTGCAAGGTGCCCTTGATTTAGTCAGGATTTGACTGAAACGTGAATGGCAAATGATCCTGCGGTTGTGCTGTTCCAAACGGTATACTATTCCCAAGTAGAGCACTAATATAGGACATAGAACGCCGTTTAGGAACCTGCTGGATGGAGTGATTCACCCTAGATTGTATGATATGATGATAAAGATGATGATTAGGGCAGACCTCTGAGTATGATGATGATGATTGGATTGATCACCCTGGATGATGATATGAGGTATACCGGATGATGATGAGAGACCCTGGACGATGGATGGAATCACCGCTGGATGATGAGATGATGGATGATCACCCTCGCGATGATGGACTTGATGATGGATATCATCCTGGACGATGATGGATGTCACCTGCGATGCATGATGGATGATCACCTGGATGATGCTGAGAAATGACTGGAGTGAATCATCGACGAGTGGATCATCGCATGATGGTATGATCACCTCTGGATGGATGATGGATGATCACCCTGGATGATGAGGGATGATGACCTGGAATGATCGACCTGATGATGATGGTGACCTGATGATATAGCATCCTGGGACGATGATGGATGATTCATCCTGGTGATGGTGTCGCCCAGATAGTGATGTCGAATCACCGTGGATGGATTGATGGAATGATCACCACTGGATGATGAGTGTGATGGATGTCACCTGGATGATGACTGATGATGGATCTCTGAGATGACTGGATATGATGCACTGATGATTGATACTGGGATGAGATGATCCACCCTGGCATCGACTGACTATGGATGATCACCTACATGATGATGATTATGGATGATCATCATAGGATGATGTTGGTATGATGATCAGGATGATGATATCACCGGGATGTGATCTGAGTGGATGATCATCATGGATGATGATTATGGCATGATCATCATGGATGTATGATGATCACCTTGGCATGATGAGGAATGGATGATCATCCCCTGGATGATGAGTTGATGATGAGATGATCACCGCATGGCGATGATGGGATGATCACCTGGACGATGCCATGGTATGATCACCCTGGATGATGAATTCCCTATCTTGGACCTATTAACCCACTCCTGAGGTCTCTTACATGATGTCCATCGTGATCTGTTCCAAGACATTTCCATAATATGAATAATACCAATCCCTTCTACCTCCCTAGCCATATAGAGACCAGGCTAGCATTTGGCTAATGATAGTTTAATGAACTAAGATATCTAATGATAGCTAATGATATTTAATGAAAGTTAATGATAGTTAATGGTAGCTAATGATAGCTGACGATAGCTAATGATATCTAATGATAGCTAATGATATCTAATGATAGTTAATGAAAGTTAATGAAAGTTAATTAGCTAATGATAGTTAATGATATCTAATGATAGCTAATGATAGTTAATGATATCTAATGATAGCTAATGATATTTAATGAAAGTAATGATAGTTAATGGTAGCTAATGATAGCTGACGATAGCTAATATATCTAATGATAGCTAATGATATTAATGATAGTTAATGAAAGTTAATGAAAGTTAATGATAGCTAATGATAGTTAATGATATCTAATGAGTTAATGAAAGTTAATGAAAGTTAATGATAGCTAATGATAGTTAATGATATCTAATGATAGCTAATGATAGTTAATGATATCTAATGATAGCTAATGATAGCTAATGATACTAGCTAACGACTGTCATAGCCTCAGACTCATTGACCATGTTGTTGGGGTTCTTTCCTCTCTTCATTGATATACGGTAGCCTGGTCGCAGAACGGTTTGCGCTGTCTTGAAACTCATACATGACAATACAAACCGGTCTGGACCAGGCTTAAATTTGGTAATGAATATTATGGAAATGTTTAGTCATAGTGAACACGGTTTTAAGAGAGGCTTGTTCTCAACGCTGGGCCTGCCAGAGCAAGGTGCCTGCTGTGGTCACATCACGCCTGATGAGGCCGTTAGAAGAAGGAGAAATGAAAGCTGTGGGCTGAGATCCTGTTTTCTCTTCTCACACGTTTCTACGAGTTGAATGACTCGAGATGAACCACAACAGAGCAGATAAGAGCACAGCACAGCACTATAAGCACTGTCCCACACTACACTCTCTTACACTACACTACACTGGACTACACTACACTACACTACACTCTCTTACACTACAAACACTGTCCCACACTACACTTCTTACACTACAAACACTGTCCCACACTACACTCTCTTACACTACAAAACACTGTCCCACACTACACTCTCTTACACTAAAAACACTGGACTACACTACACTACACTGGACTACACTACCCACACCGCACTACACCGCACTACGCTAACTACACTGTCCTACACTACACTACACCTACTACACAACACCTACACACACACTACACCTCACTACACAACACTACACTACACCTCACTACACAACACTACACTACACTACACAACACAACACTACACAACACTACACCTCACTACAACAACACTACACAACACAACACTACACCTCACTACACAACACACTACACTACACTACACAACACAACACTACACAACACAACACTACACCTACTACACAAACCTACACAACACAACACAACACAACACTACACAACACTACACAACACTACACTACACACTCACTAACACCTCACTACACTACACTACACTACACTACACTACACTACACCTCACTACACAACACTACACAACACTACACAACACCCTACAAACACTACACCTCCACAACACTACACAACACCTCACAACACTACACCTCACTACACCTCACTACACTACACAACACAACACAACACTAACTACACTCACTACACTCAACACTAACACAACACTACACAACATCCAAACTAACAAACACCAACATACCACCACACACTACACTACACAACACCTCACTACACAACACACACACTACAACACTACACAACACAACACTACACAACACAACACTACACAACAACAACACTACACTACACAACACAACACTACACAACACAACACTACACTACACTTCACAACACTACACAACACAACACAACACAACACTACACTACACTACACCTCACTACACTAACACTATACAACAACAACACAACATACACAACACTACAACAACACTACACCTCACTACACCTCACTACACCTCACTACACAACACTACACAACACTACACTACACTACACCTCACTACACCTCACTAACTCACTACACAACACTACACAACACTACACCACACTACACCTCACTACACCTCACTCACCTCACTAACTACACTACACCTCACTACACTCACTACACTCATACCACACTACACACACTACACCTCACTACACCTCACTACACACACTACACCTCACACATCACCCCTACACTAACACTAACACTACTACACAACACACACTACACAACACAACACACACAACACAACACTACACAACACAACACAACACTACACTACACTTCACTACACAACACCTACACAACACTCACAACACTACACAACACAACACACACAACACCAACACAACACTACACCTCACTACACTAACACTACACTACACAACACTACACAACACACTACACTACACCTCACTACACACACACACAGACCCAACACTAAAACTAAAAAAACCCCTACACAAAAAAAAAACAACACAACACTACACAACACAACACAACTACACCTAGCACAACACTGAG
>NW_019943309.1:150489-158344 GCF_002910315.2 Salvelinus sp. IW2-2015
GATCAGATCAGTACAATCCCTGTGAGAATCAGTGCCAGTCGCTACCCACAACAGTTTTCAATGAAGATGGCTTTGTCAGGAAGTGAATTTTAAAATCACTTCCTGAATGTACTGAATTGCCCCCTAAACCTGCTGCTTCTGTCATAAAAATGAGAAACAGATTTTGTATTTATTTAACAATCAGACCCAATGAACCCTTCATATTACCTGTTCCTCTATTTCCTCTCTTCATCTCCCACATCCAAACGCGCCTCTATATCAATGAGACACAGCAGGAAACAGACGGTAAGAGAGACAGGCAGCCAGGCTCAGTGTGGCAGCAACACGAGTGACATGGTGACAGGTGAACTGAAAGGGTCTCGGTGGCACGAGTACGATTTTAAATATTCCATCGATTAGTATTCATTATCATTAAGGCCTAGTTAAACATGGACACCAGGCTCACTCATTTATATAATATAATATTAGTTATTATAATAATTGTTGTTACTTCTAATAGCCCTAGATACATCTAAGGCACATAGGCCATGTTGCACAACTGACTGACGGATTTATCTGAGACTGGCAGGCTAACCTGTAGGTTCTTATGGTCTTTAAGGGCAATGGAGCCACTCACAGTATATTTTGTAGCGACTCCCTCTATCTGGGCATTGCTATATACTCTACCTCCTCTGCACTAGGTCTGTAGCTGGAGCCATTTCTCTCTATCTGTCTATCTTAGCTGTGAACACGTTGGCGACATCCTGGCACCATCTATATTATCGAAGACAAGTAGTAGGACAAAATACAATTCAATAGATATATTATTAGGCTGAGACAGTGTAGGCTACCTCTCTCTTATCTGACGTGTAGGCTACTCTCTATTATTAGGCTGAAGACAGTGTAGGCTACCTCTCTCTCTGTCTATTATTAGGCTGAGACAGGTGTAGGCTACCTCTACCTCCTCTCTCTCTCTATATTAGGCTGAGACAAGTGTAGGCTATCTCCTCTCTCTCTGTCTTATTATTAGAGCTGAAGCTGAAAGTGTAGGCTACCTCCCTCTCTATCTCTGTCTATTTATTAGCTGAAGAAAGGTTAGGCTACCTCTACCTCTCTCTCTCTGTCTATATTAGGCTGAAGAAAGTGTAGGCTACCTCTCTCTCTTTGTTCTTAAGTGGACTTGCCTAGTTAAATAAAGGTTTACCATTTATTTTATAGTGAAGCTGAACGGTCGTTTATGGTGAAACTATTCCTTATCAAAACTTTTTTTCAAAAAGAAACATTGAACATCTAACAGTCAGATCATACAGTGTAAAAGCAGGTGAGCTGATTCTACTCCTTTGGTCCATTTTTCTGCTGTTTTGTGGTGGAAAAACGGAGCGGTCGAGTGTAACACGTCAACCGTGTTCCCAAAATTTTTTTTGTGAAGCTTGCATTCAATTGCCACTCCCTGAATCACACAAGCTTCCATTTCCCCGTCACAAGGGGATCATGACTGATTTAAGATGAAAACGTCCCCCATTTGTACTTTATTTTGGCACTAATAGGCACTTACTGTAGACTTTTATTTTAACCTCTCGAGATGGAAAAAACGTGTACAAACAAGTTACAAACAATGCGAAAAACAAACAACACAAAAAACCACGGTTGGTTAAGAGCCGATAAAACGGAGCCATCCTCACCCGCGCGCCTATATCAGTCCGTAGATGGTGTGAAGTTGTCAAGTGCATGTCCATACACAACTGAACATTCTAGCAAAATACATATTCTATTCTGGTGAAATGAAAACGGCGAGGAAATGTGTTCAACAGTTTGAGGAGCATAGGTATGACACATGGCGACACAGCTACTAGAAACAAACCCCTCTAAATTACAACAGGGTTCATCACGCATGCGCGGTTCGAGCGCTTTGCCAAGGCAACGCCAAAGACGCTTCTGTAACCGTCCAGATACCTTGCAGAAGTAACTACAACTTGCAACAATAACAACCTAGCTGGAAACACAGACACAGTTCTCCCAAACGCCTGCAGAACTTTAACAAAACAAAAAAATGCAGTACATTTCAAGGTAAACAAATTACTTTTTCATTGAACGAGTGCAATAAAATTCAAACTCTTGGCTTTGCGTTAGCGCAGTGTTTTGAAACACGACGTCAGGTATCTACGTCACCGTTAAGAGGAGAAGAGGTTTCGATTGATACAGAAAATGGAAACATTGTTCATTCGCACAAATACATGTTGTTTACTAAATCGTGCATTGCGATACATCGGATAAAACAATCTTCGACGATTGCAGGTATAGCTAGGCTAGACGGGGAAACAATCAAATCCCACTTCCAAGTTCGGTTATAGCTTGGTTAGCTACGTGTTTACTAACACGTTACAATGGTATAAAGCGGGATAAGGCTAACGTAAACTAGCTGCCAGTGGCTATTTCTGTTTTTATTGCAAAATAGAGACATAGTAACGCGCCTGGTTCTAGGCTTCAAATAATGTATCAACTGCATGACATTGTAAATGGCAATGAGGATTTGTTTAATTGGTGTATTGCGCGTTAGTATGATTAATCACCTAATAAAGAACAGTGTACAGTATGGTTTAGAAACTGTTGGCCTATACAGCTGCTAACTTGCTAGATATGCTGTAGCTGCGTCTCAGTTCACAGATTTCATTCAAACAAAATGGAGCAATCTGTTTCCTAGGCAACATCTCGGACCAACACGAATCATGCAAATGTTTGTGTATGCATGACGCGTACAGTTCTTTTAAAGGCATGCTATTTGCTAAATGTATCCCACTTAAACAATATAGTAAGTAGTGTTTTCCTAAGTTATTTCCTAATGTTTGATTGTCACACTCACATACACAGGGCATCAGTGAGTACAAGAAGAAATTTAAAGACCGGGTAGCGCGCTCCAGAAGCGCCTCTCCTCAGCGACGGATGCGCTTAGCTGGACTTCGATCTGACCAGATGGGTAAGATTTATTTATTTATTTATTTATTGATTGATAAAGACCCTTTTCCAGTACACGACACACTGACGTCACGCACAGATGCCCGCGACTCTTGGCTGCATTGAAAAAAGCTGTCGCCATCTGCGTCCCTTCAACAAAGCCTGAATTTAAGTTTTTATCACTTCTAAACAAAATAACTTTTTGGGGTTCTCGTACGCGTACAATGATGTTTTGATTCTTGCTTGAACAGTCGCTAAGATTATATTTGGATGTGAACTTTGTGAAATAACCTTTTTTGGATGCGGCAGGTGTTGGCTAGAATGTTAACGCTCATTGACGTACTGTAGTCTGTAGCAAAACCTAGCCAAAGAGCCATTTTACTGGTTGAAGTAAAAAAAAAAAAAAAAGTGTAATGCAATTGATTTGTGATGATGACACACACAATATATTAAGCAGGACATTCATACAAGCCTTAAAATCCTGTTATAATCCAAAAGTAGTGTGAAATGCACTCATAAGCAACATGTAAATAGAGGTGTTTTTTTTGTGTGTTCTGTCACCAACTTGCGTGTATTGCCCTCCTGAGGCAGTGTTTGCCAAAACAGAAAGGGGTGTATATGACCCGGTAACAGTATAAAATGCCAAGTTAACATATCAAACATCATTCATATCATGCATCTTCATCTTTAAAGCACTGAGCCCAACTCTACTATTCTGCTTTTACTATTTACATTTGAGTCATAGTGAGTGCATACATTTCCATACTGCTCCTCTGTGGGAATAGAACCCACAACCCTGGCTTTGTAAGCACCATGCTCAACCACCTGAGCCACACGGTCAACTAGCATCTCTCTATCATCCATATTACACCAGGTATCAGTAGAGACACTATCATCTCTCCTTCTATCATCCATATTACACCAGGTATCAGTAGAGACACACTATCATTCTCTCCTTCGGATCATCCAATATTAATCCAGGTTATTCAGTAGAGACAACTATCATCTCTCCTTCTATCATCTATGTATTACACAGGTTCAGTAGGAACACTATCATCTCTCCTTCTATCATCCATTATTACACCCAGTTAATCGAGTAGAGAACACTATCATTCTCTTCCTTCTATCATCCCCATATTAACCAGGTTATCATAGAGACACTATCATTCTCTCCTTTCTATCATCCATATACAACCAGGTATCAGCTGAGACACTATCATTCTCTCCTTTCTATATCCATATTACACCAAGGTATCAGTAAGAGACTCATCTCCGTACCAACAGTATCATAACCTTCGATTCCCTTCTATCATCCATATTACACCAGGTATCCAGTATGAGACACTGCATCTCTCCTTCTATTCAATCTCATATTACACCAGGTTCAGGTAGAGACACCTATCATCTCCTTCTATCAATCCATAATTACACCCAAGCGTATCAGTAGAGACACTACTCAATCTCTCACTTCTATATCCATATTTACAGAACCTAAAGTATCAGTAAGAGACACTATCATCTCTCCTTACTATCATTCCACTATTACCACCAGGTATCAGTAGAGACACTATCAATCTCTCCTTCTATCAATCACATATTTACACCAGGTATAGTAGAGACCACTATCGTCTCTCCTTCTATCATCCAATATTACAACCCAGGTATCCAGTAGAGACACTATTCATCTGTCCTATCATCCATTATTACACCAGAGTAGCAGTAGAGACACTATCATCTCTCCTTCATCATCCATATTAACACAGGTATTCAGTAGAGACATCTATCATCTCTCCTCTATCCATCCAATTTACACCAGGTATCAGTAAGACACTGATCAATCTCTCCTTCTATCATCCAATATTACACCAGGTATCAGTAGAGACACTATCATCTCTGCCTTCTTCCATATAAACCAGGTTCAGTAGAGACACTATCATCTCTCCTTCTATCTATCCAATTTACACCAGGTATCAGTAGAGAGACCTATCATCTCTCCTTCTATATCATCATATTACACCAGGTATCAGTGAGACCATTTATCTCTCTTTTCATCCATATTACACACGCAGGTATCATGTAGAGACACTATCATCTCTCCTTTCTATCATCCATATTAACACGCAGGATCAGTGAGACACTATCATCTCTCTTCTATCATCCATATTAACCACGGTATATGTAGAGACACTGATCGTCTCTCTCTTCTATCAATGAGCCATATTACACCAGGTATCAGTGAGACACTATCATCTCTCCTGTCTACCAGTCCATATACTACAACCAGGTATCAGTAGAGACACTATCATCTCTCTTCTATCATCCATGATTTACACCCAGGTAATCAGTAGAGACACTATCATCTCTCCTTCTATCATCCAATTACACCAGGTATACAGTAGAGAACACTATCATTCTCTCCTTCTACCATCCATATTACACCAGGTTCAGTAGAGACCGCAACTAATCATCCTCTCCTTCTATCATCCATATACACCAGGTTATCAGTTAGAGACACTATGCATTCTTCTTCCTTCTATCATCCTATTACCAGGTATCAGTAGAGACACTACATCTCTCCTTCTATCCATATTACACCAGGTATCCAGTAGAGACACACTATCCATCTCCTCCTTCTATCCATATTTACACCAGGTACTACAGCTAGAGACACACATATCATCTCTCCTTCTTGTCATCCATATTACACCAGGTATCAGTAGAGACACTATCATCTCTCCTTCTATCAATCATCATTACACAGCGTATCAGTAGAGACACTATATCTCTCCTTTCTTCTATCCATTATTAAAACACCAGGGTATCAGTAGAAGACACGTATCATCTTCTCCTTCTATTCATCCATATTCACCACGGTATCAGTAGAGACAACTATCATCTCTCACTTCTATCATCCATATACACCAGGTATCAGTAGAGACACTATCATCTCTCCTTCTATCCATCCATATTACACCAGGTATCAGTTAGAGACACTCATCATCTACTTCCTTCTATCATCACTAATTACACCAGGTAATTCAGTAGAGACACTATCATCTCTCCTTCTATCATCCATATTACACCAGCGTAATCAGTAGAGACACTATATCCCTATATTCATTCCTCAAGTACCAGTAACTTACCTCCCTAATCACTCATTGAATTAACCAGGTATGCAGTAGAGACAACTATAATCTCATTTCTCTATCATCCCATATTACACCAGGTATCAGTAGAGACACTATCATCTCTCTCTCTATCAATCCATATTACACCAGGTATCAGTAGATGACCTATCATGCTCTCGTATCATCTCATATTCACCGGTAATCAGTAGAGACACTAATCATCTCTCTAATCATCAATATTACAACAGGTGCATCAGTTAAGAAGACACTATATCTCCTTCTATCATCCATAATTACACCAGGTATCAGTAGAGAACCTATTCATCTCTCCTTCTAGTCATCCATATTACACCAGTATCAGGTAGAGACACTATCATCTCTCCTTCTATCATCCCATATAAACCAGGTATCAGTAGAGACACTATCATCTCTCCTTCGTTCTAATCCATATTACACCAGGTTATCAGTAGAGACACCTATTCTCCCTCTTCTATCTAACAACTTCGTAGACACTTTACATTTACATTATAGTCATTTAGCAGACGCTTATCCAAGAGCGACTTACATGAGCCATCTCTTCCTGTCTATCATCCATATTACAAACCAGGTATCAGTAGAGACACTAATCATCTCTCTTCCCTTATCAAATCCGGGCTCACTAATTACACCAGTTATCAGTAGAGACACTATCATCTCTCTTCTACTCATCCATAATTACACCAGGTATCAGTAGAGACACTATCTCATCTCTCTTCTATCATCCATATTACACCAGGTATCAGAGAAGACCACTATCATCTCTCATTCTATCATTCCATATTACACCCAGGTATCAGTTTAGAACACCTATCATCCTCTCCCTTCTATCATCGATATTACACCAGGTATCAGTAAGAGACACTATCATCTCAATCTCTCTATCATCCATAATAACCAGGCGTATCAGCTAGAAGGACAGCCTATCAATCTCTCTATCATCCCATATTTACACCAGGTATCAGTATGAGACACTATCATCTCTCTATCATCCATATTCACCCAGGTATTCAGTAGAGACACTATCAGTCTCTCTAATCATCCATATTACACCAGGGTATCAGTTAGACACACGTATCATCTCTCCTTCTATTCATCCATATTAACACCAGGTATCAAGTAGAGACACTTCATCTCTCCTATCTATCATCCATAATAATACACCAAGGACAGTAGAGACACTTCATCTCTCCTTCTATACCATACTTCACCAGGTATCAGTAAAAGAGACAGCTATCATCTCTCTATCAATCCAATATTACACAGCGTATCAGTAGAAGACCCTATCATCTCTCCTTTCTATCATCCATATTACACCAGTATCAGTAGAGACACTATCCACTTATCTCTCTTCTATTCATCGCATATACACCAGGCTATCAAGTAGAGACACTATCTCTCTCTTCCTATCATCATAATTACACCAGGTATCAGTAGAGACACTATTCATCTCTCCTTCTGATCAAAATCCATATCTTACACCAGGGGTATCAGTAGAGGCACATCATTCTCCTTCTATCATCCATATTACACCAGGTATCAGTAGTAAGACACTATCATCTCTCCTTCTATCATCCAATTAACACGACATGGTATCAGTCTGAGAGCCTTCAGTTTTCTGTCCAGGTAGGAAGGTTGCCCTTCCCTCGCCCAGCGCTCCCAGGTGTCCGGCAGCTCTTCCAATGGAACCCCACCACACAGAAAAGCCCCCACATCGAGACGGGATGAAGCCCCAGACCTGGTAACCCATCTCCCTGGCC
>NW_019943309.1:160813-168419 GCF_002910315.2 Salvelinus sp. IW2-2015
TGTGTGTGTGTGTGTGTGTGTGTGTGTGTGTGTGTGCACTGTATAGTTCGTACGGGGTGGTTATAACGTTGCATTCTGAAAATCACCCTTTGATGAATTGTTAATTGGAAGTCCGTCTAGGTAAACGGGACACCGGGAGATGACTTCAAAACCAGCCACTAGGKTGAGCRTTGAGCGCTATTACCATTAAGTTGGTTTGGGGTTTGAGCATTGTGTACAGGGATGGCAGGTGGGCGTAAACTGCAAGCTCCGGCTCCGAGGGTCGCTTGTTCAATCCCACTTATTTTTWAACATTTTTTTTTAACCCTATCCTAAACATTAACCCTTAACAATGCTTTTTCAATCTTTTGTTAAACTTCAGCCAGTAGTTTTGAAAGTGGTGCTCACGAGCCAATTCCATTTAGTGTGATATGTTACGAATTTTGCAATTCTTGTAATATGTTACTAATCCAATATGTTATGAATTTGTTGTGCTTAAGATCCTGGACTGCATCTTTAACCATTCGGAATGAATGTCTAAACTTTCGAAATGTTTATGGACAAACGTCGGATTCTGCAGTGAGACTTTGAGAGCTTGTTGCAAAAAAAAAAGAAGTAGGATTTTGAGTGTGAGCACACGCGCATGCACACACACACACACACACACTTTCAGACTGTGCACATCTTCAAAGGAGCTCTTGAAAGAGGTAAAAGGACAGGATGTACAGAATGTGAGTGTGTGAAGAGGCTTTCAAAGAAATACAAAAAGAAGATACGAGGAGGGTGATGATAATATGAGGAGGAGGAGGAGGAGGAGGAGGAGAAGAGGAGGATGAGAAGAAGGAAGAGAAAGAAATGGATGTGGTGCTTATATGTATTTTGGCTCCCAAGGACCAGATGGGAGTTTGTGTAAGTGTTCTAATTACTAAAAGACCACGGAAACTCAAGCAAAGCTTCAGGAAAGGCTATTTGAGTGAAACTGAAGCACAGGGACGGAATATTGTCTACAAGGCTGTCTACGCAAGCGGAAACGCACAACGACAACGCAGACGCACCGCCACGCACGCACGCACGCACGCATAACCGCCACCGCAACGCACACCACGCACGCACGCACGCACGCACGCAGCAGCACGCACGCACCCACCAAAAACGCACGCACGCACGCACACACACACACACACACACACACACACACACAACACACACACACACACACACACACACACCCACACACACACACACACACACACCACACACCACACACACACACACACACACACACTCTTGTCTCTCTTCTTTGCAGTACCCTACTCTCTGGCTCTTCTGTAGCCAAACTCTCTTATTAACATCACAGTAATAAATCTAGATTTCTCTCATTGATCACGAAAGACCTTCTGCAAATAACATTTCTAATTTAAAAGCTAATGGCACAAAAAAGCTTAAAATCAATTTTTATCCCACTAAAAGCCGGGCTGTATTGCGAGAAAGCAGGCAAAAATCAAAAGGCAATATATACATTTTCCAGAGGATCATTACTTTGTGGTACTCTGTTCTACAGAACTGAGTTGGGCAGACATAAAAACATAATATAGTTTGGGGTGGATTGGGGATGAGACGTGTAAGTTGAGATGTTGTTTATGTTAGACTATTAGATTTATCATAGTGCTGCCATTAGAGACAGGGCTGATGGGGAAAACGAAATCACCTTAAAGAGATTAGAGGTGGATGGACACATTATGGAGTGATGTCATACCGTACCTCCCCAAAACTATTACTAACTAAACCTCTCACACACGTCTGTCTGTCCTCAGGTCATCCCGCAAACTATTAGTAACAACCCTACTGTACACAACACAAGTGGTGTTATTCTAAAACCAGACAGAAATAGACGGACAGACGGAAGACACAATCGACAGACAGGTATGCCAGGCAGACAGAAAGATGGACAGACAGGTACATGCAGGACAGAAAGATGGACAGACAGGTATGCAGGCAGACAGAAAGATGGACAGACAAGGGGGGCACTTGGGACAGCATAAGCCCATTACTGAGAGTGAGGTAATCTCCCAAAAACTATTACTGAGAACCCTTTCACACGAACTGTCTTGAGGTCATCCCCCAAAACAAGATTAGGGGGTGCTTCATGTGTCCACCGCCAAACTGTCTTGTTAGCAATTCCCTGTGACTTGACCTAGCAAAGAGTATGTGCTGTGTGTGTGTGTGTGCATTTTAGTGTGTCACTTGTACTGGTACTGTGTTCGTGTGCGGTGGCATTGTAGCTTTTCAATACTCAGCGTCACCCTGTGTACTAACATGTCACGTTATTCGACGTTCATTCTCTCTGTGTCTGAGGACATCGGGAGGATTGAACGTTGAAACCGGCCACTAGGGACAACAGTGAGCGCTGTTACCTTCAAGTAGGTTTTGGTATTGCTAGAGCGTTGTGGACGTGGATGGTGGATGGGCGTAAGCATCTGCCTCYGAGGCATGTTCAAATCCAGCGACAGAAAGTTATTTTTGAGATTTTTATTTTAAGCCTGTCCCAAACCTKAACCATTTGGAGTTAATGCCTAACCKTAAGATTTCGGCGTTAATGCTTAAACTTAACCCTAAGCTTRCAATTTGGAGTTAATGCCTAAACTTAACATTAAACACTTTGAAAGTTGACGTTTGCAACAACTTCAAAATTTGACGTTTGAGAAACATGGATGAACGTCTAATTCTGACGTGAGACTGTGAGAGCTAGTTCTTAGTTTTACAGAGGGGAACAAATCCCGAGTAGTCCACCCCTCTCTCCTCCTCTCCCCTCCTCTTTCTCTCCCCCTCTCTCCATTAGAGATGATCCTATTTCTACCAACCCAGAGATTCCTGCTAACCTCTCAGGTCCCATAATACAATAACCCTCACAGGGGTGGCCAGACAGGAGGGCCCCATCCTAACCCCTAGACACTTATTCCTTAGCCCCTAGCCCCTACCACCTTAGGAACTTCTACCCTAGCCCCTAACCCTGACTGTAAACAACAAATTCAATGGATTGTAAAATAACACAAGACGGTGCGGGGAGAGGAGAGAGAGAGTGTGTGTGTATGTGTGTGTGAGAGAAAGATAGAGAGAGCGAAAGAGAGAGAGATATATCTCCCAATAAATTGGATATCCTGCTTTCTCTAATTCGCTTCAGACTGCTAACATGGGTGGAGAAAAGTAGAGGGGGATTTGAGAGATGGAGGTGGAAAAGGGAAGAACATTCCACACAGTTAGAAGAGGTGAGGACAGGACAGGACAGGACAGGACAGGAGAGAAGAGAAGAGAATAGGAAGGGGAAGAGGACAGGACAGGACAGGACAGGAGAGAAGAGGAGAGAAGAGGCGAAGACAGGACAGGAGAGAAGGGGAGAGGAGAGAGGACAAGAGAGAAGAGAGGTGAGAATAGGCGATGAGAGGACACGAGATGAGAGGAGAAAAGAGGCGAGGAAGGGAGAGGAGAGAAGATGAGAGGAGAGGAGAGAAGGAGAGTCTCTCCCACCAGCACAGATCAATAAATCAATAGGAAATGTTGGTTGGCTAGAAAATGGAGAGAGAAACCAGTGATGGATGGAGAGAAGAGAGAGGGGGAGGGTGGAGAAAGAGGAGAAGGAGAGGGATGAAGAGAGGAGAGAAGAATAAAGAGAGAGTGCATGGATGAGAGAAAGGGTAAAACATCTAAGGGAGAGGGGAGAAATCTGTGTGTGGGCTGGTGAAACGTGTGTAAAGTAAACAGATCTCCAGTTAGTATGTAACCCTTGGTGAATGACTGACTGTCTAACAGTGTGACATAGAGTAAGTTAAGTGTGTGTGTGTGYTTCCTTATCTGGCATAGAAAAGGAGATTTGGCCCATCTCCAACGCGGTASAGTACGTCTAATCTTTGTGCCTGACAGACTTACACATCGCTAAAGTGGACCTTTAAATCYTCTTGTGTGTATGTGTGTCTGTGTGTGTCTTTGTGTCTCTGTGTGTGTGGACGTGTTTAACTATTCTTGTGGGGACCAGAAGAATAGTAAACAAACTTAATGTGACAAACTGGGGACATTTTGTTAGTCCCCACGAGGTCAAATGCTATTTCTAGGGGGTTTAGAGTGGAGGTTAGAGTTAGTGTTAGGGTTAGAATTACATTAAGGGTTAGGAGCTAGGGTTAGGTTTAGAGTTAGGGTTAGGAGCTAGGGTTAGTTTTAGGGTTAGGGTTAGGGTTAGGGTAAGGGTTAGTTTTAGGGTTAAGGTTAGGGTTAGGGTAAAGAGTCCGGGTTAGGGTTAGGAGCTAGGGTTAGTTTAGTGTTAAAGGTTAGGGTAGGGTAAGAGTACGTGTTAGGGTTAGGTTTAGGGTTAGGTGTTAGGGAAAATAGGATTTTGAATGGGACTGATTGTGTGTCACCACAAGATTGTGTGTGTGTGTGTGTGGTGTGTGGTGTGTGTGTGTGTGTGTGGTGTGTGTGTGTGTGGTGTGGGAGTGTGTTGTGTGTTGTGGTGTGTGTTGTGTGTGCTGTGTGTGTGTGTGTGTGTGTGTGTGTGTTGTGTGTGTGTGTGTGTGTGCTGTGTGTGTGAGAGAGCGAAGAGAGAGAGTGGGTTATATGTGTGTGTGGTGTTGTGTGTGCGTGGTGTGTGGTGTGAAGAGAGAGAGAAGAGAGTGGGTTGTATGTGTGTGTGTTGTGTGGTGTGGGTGTGTGCGTGTGTGTGTGTGTGTGAGAGAGAGTGGGTTCTGTGTGTGGTGGTGTAGATGTGTGTGTGTGTGTGTGTAGTGCTTGTGTGTGTGCTGTGTGTGTGCTGTGTCTGTGTGTGTGTGTGGTGTCTGTAGGTGAGAGTAGTTGTGTATGTTAGTGTTGTTTTGCGTGTGGTTGTGTGGTGTGTTGTGCTAGTGTTGTACTGCGAGAGTCGGTGGGATGTGCTGTGTGTGTGTGTGTGTGGTGTGTGTGTTGTGTATGGTATGTGTGTGTGTGTGTGTGCTGTTCAGTCGTGTTGTGTGTGTGTTGTTTTGTGGTGTGTGGTGTGTGAAATGTATAAGTGTCTGTCTATTATGACGGATGAGTGATGAGTTGTATTACGATGTGATAGTATCGAGTCAGAAGAAGAATGTAGCCCAGGCAACGGATGATCGTATCTTGTATACTTTAATATATTTCTATTATTTATATATTGTGTGGTATGACATAAAATGACAATTGATCAAATATTTAGGAGAACTATTCCCCCAGCATACTGGTTTAACCAGAAGCAGCTGAGTAAGTTGTCTTTATTGGTGTTGTTGTGGTTGTGTCATCTAACCGTATTTATATCTTCTACAGAGCCTCTTCTTGTTTATATCTGGCCCCTTTATGAGTGTATCTATATACAACATGCCAGCTCATGGTTTAAATATATTACACTATCACCCTATCTCTCACCCCACCTCAACCTTCACACACACCCCTGTCTCCGCATCACAGACAAAAGCATCACCTTGCAGCCGTAACTGTATTTAATGTGTATGGCGCATCAGGCTTTTAGGGAGTGATCTTTGTTCCAGACAGCGGCTTGGACAATACACAACCGCTGATGCCTAATGGCGGGTCATGCCCAGACTCGCATGGGCCATAATACCAATACATCATTATAACGATGGTGCTGTGTGATTTTGAGCTGTGTTTGTGTGTTTCAGCTGTGCTGTGTCGTGTGCCGTGAGCAGGGATTGATGTTGAGGGTGGTGGGTGTTGTTTGTGTGCATTACGTCCGCGTGGTGTCGGTGTTGTGATGTGTGTTGTTTGTGACTGGGGTGTTGTTGTGATGAGCATGAACGTTGATGCGGTTCACTGGTGTTTTAGTGTGTGATGGGAGTTGTTTGGTGTGTCGTGGTCTGCTGTGTGCTAGTCGTGTGTGCGGCTGGTTGTGGTGTTGGCTGTGTGTTTGTGTAGTGTGCCTGCTGTGTGTTGTGTGGTGTTGTGCTGTACGTGGCTGTGTTGTGTTGTTGTTGTGTCTCGTGCGATGGGGGAGTGTTGAGGTGGGGTGCTCAGGTTGGGGTGTGAATGCATTGAGATGGGTTGAGCGGACTGTGTAGTCTGCCGATATGTGTGTCTTTACATGTTGACAGGGCTGGTTGTGATCAGTGCTGCTTTGGCTTTAAGGGGTGAGTTCAGTCCTGGAGTGTCTGTGACCTCTTTAACTAACCATGAAACCTCTCCTACTAACTCCTAGTCACTTCACACTCACTGAGGGAGGGAGGTTATTAAAGACTTTGTTTGTTTGTTTTAGTGTGTTTTGGGGTGTGACTACATTGCAATAAAGTAATGTGAAACAGTGGTGTGTGTGTGATGTCTGTTTTGTGTGTGTGTGTGTGATTGTGTGTGTGTGTGTGTGTGTAATGTGTGTGTGTGTGTAACTATTTCCTCTAACACGGTGTGAGATTGAGAGAGTCTCAGGGCCAGGAGGCGGAGCTGCAGCTTGGTTACAACAGGTCAGAGGCCAACTGGTGTGAAAAAGGCTTAGAATCACACACACACACAACACACACACACCACCACACACAGCTACCACACACACGCACACAGTCTCACACAACACACACAACCACACACACACACACACACACACACACACACCCACACACACCACACACCAACATCACAATCACACACACACCACACACCACACCACACACACACTACGTACCAGTCACACACACATGTACCCGTACGGACACCACTCGTAGACACACACACAACCACAACAGCACACACACACACACACACACACGACACAACACACACACACACACACACAACACACACACACACACACACACACACACCACACCACACACACACACACACCACACACACACACACAACATCACACACACAACGTTTCAAGTAGGATTAAACATAGAAAATTTTGATCAATCAGTTTAAATCTGGAGCTCTGCTGGCAACCACATGGTAGGGGATGGGTGTTTGTACAGTATCCATCCATCCATCTCCTCTCTCCTCCCTTCATCTCTACACAGAGGAGAGGAAGAAGGGATGAGTTTGAATCAGCTAAAGTTTAAAAGCTTCTGTTCTAAAGTGGAAATGCAATCGTTCCTTCTCCTTCATTACCCCTCATCTGTTCTTCCTCCATCCCTCTACTTCCATCTGTCTGGACAGAGAAGACATGGGTTGTGTACCAATGGCCCCTAATTCCAATGAAGTGCACTACTTTGACAAGGGCCCATAGGGCTCTGGTCAAAAGTAAGTGCACTGTATAAGGATTAGGGTGCCATTTGGGATGAAGGCATGACTCAGCAGAAAGCGAGGCTTCTGTGTTTTAGCTAAGATCATCTAGGAATGGATAACAATACAATAGCAATGACGTCTATACAAGTAGTAAGCTGTAAATATATAGCACTGAGTGTACGAAACATTAGGAACAGCCTGCTCTTTCCATGAGATAGACTGACCAGCTGAATCCAGGATGAAGCTATGGATCCCTTTATTTGATGTTCACCGTGTTAAATCCACTTCAATCAGTGTACATGGAGGGGAGGAGACAGGTTAAGACAGATTTTTAAGCCTTGAGAACATTTGAGACATGGATTGTATATGTGCTGCCATTTAGAGGGTGAATGGGCAATAATTTTTTTTA
>NW_019943309.1:169975-173125 GCF_002910315.2 Salvelinus sp. IW2-2015
CTGAAATATATTTATATAGTAGTCAACTGAAATATATTTATACAGTAGTAAAATGAAATATTTAAATGCTATAAAGTTAAGTTATACTTCTAATATGTAATTCAGGCCTCCAACTTTTTATTAATGATTAAAATGATGTGGTTTTAAAACCATTCTATGCACTCTAAAATAGTTCTATCACCCCCTCCCCTCCCCTCCCCATTCCTGTTCTCTCTGGTTGCGCCCTGGTCGGATTCCTGCATATCACAACTCTAATGTACCCCTTCGCCATCCATTGTTATCATCACCATCATCATCATCATCATCATCATCATCTTCCTCACTCAGAGAGGAAGATCAGGGTTCCTCAGTAATGTGTATGTGTGTGTGTTTCTCTCAGTAAAATGTCTGAGTGTGTCTGTGTGTGTGTGTCTGTATGAGTGTGTCTGTGTGTGTGTCTGTATGAGTGTGTCTGTGTGTGTGTCTGTATGAGTGTGTCTGTGTGTGTGTCTGTATGAGTGTGTCTGTGTGTGTGTGTATGAGTGTGTCTGTATGAGTGTGTCTGTGTGTGTGTCTGTATGAGTGTGTCAGTAATGATGCCATTTTCTTAAAGGGGAGGAGAAGAATCTGTCACTGTGGTAATAAGGATATTAATATCAGTTAGACTGCAGTGAAGCACTCCGCTTTCCTCTCCTTACCTCTCACTCCCAGCACCAGATGTGTGTGTGATTATGTGTGTGTGTGTTGGGGGGGAGGGACAGACAAAGATGGTAAATTGAAAGGAGATGATGAAGGATGCGTCTGTGACATACATTAGTGAATTCCTTTCTCCTCTGTTACAATCAGGCTCACTGTGTCTGTGTGTCTGTATGTCCATGTGTAAGGGTGTGTGTGTGTATGGAAAAGCAAGGTGTGTTTGTATGGTAAGTTGAAGGCAAGGCCAGCAGTTGAGTATATAGAGAAACAATGCATTTCTAAGAAATTCTCTACAACCTTTTGTAGGAATAAAGCACACATAGAACCCCCACCAGTGTGTAGCCCGCCACCACACAACGTAATCCTCTGCAGTTTCTGCTGGGTCGTGCTGGGATTGTATGGGGTGTATTTGTGTGTGTGTGTGAGTGTGTGTGTGTGTGTGTGTGTGTGTGAGGGTGGGGGGATGGTGGGGAGGTAGAGAGAGCAGTGCTAAGACCAGCTGAGACAGATCAATAATCGTCTCCTCCATTTAAAGAACAGAACCCTGAATTCTGACTCTCCTCTCTTTTCTGCTCTCAGCCTCCCTGCATTAGGTGCAGTCAGCCACACAACACACACACACACACACACACACACACACACACACACACACACACACACACACACACACACACACACACACACAACAACACACACACACACACACACACACACACACACACACACACACACCACAACACACACACCACACACCACAACACACACACACGACACACACACTGGAGAAGACGAAAGGAGACGAGAGACGAGAAGAGAGAGAAGGGGAAGGTTACTAGCTTCTTGCTGCTGTTCCTGATGAGAGTTGGAAGGTCTTGGAATGGTCTGTGTGTCTGTGAGAGAGCAGGAGAGAACTGTGTGTGTCTGTGAGGAGCAGGAGAGAACTGTGTGTGTCTGTGAGAGAGCAGGAGAGAACTGTGGTGTGTCTGTGAGAGAGCAGGAGAGAACGTGTGTGTCGTGAGAGAGAGCAGGAGAGAACTGTGTGTGTCTGGAGAGAGCAGGAGAGAACTGGTGTGTCTGTAGAGAGAGGAAAAACTGTGTGTGTTGTGAGAGAGCAGGAGAGAACTGTGTGTGTCTGAGAGAGAGCAGGGAGAACTGTGTGTGTCTGTGAGAGAGCAGGAAGAGAACTGTGTGTGTCTGTGAGAGAGCAGGAGAACTGTGTGTGTCGTGAGAGAGCAGGAGAGAACTGTGGTGTGTCTGTGAGAGAGCAGGAGAACTGTGTGTGTCTGTGAAGAGAGCAGGGAGAACTGTGTGTGTCTGTGAGAGAGCAGGAGAACTGTGTGTGTCTGTGAGAGAGCAGGAGAGAACTGTGTGTGTTCTGTGAGAGAGCAAGGGGAGAACTGTGTGTGTCTGTGAGAGAGCAGGAGAGAGCTGTGTGTGTCTGTGAGAGAGCAGGAGAGACCTGTGTGTGTCTGGAGGTCTGAAGGGTCTTGGGAGGGAACTGGAGTAGTGTGTTTACCTGAGTAGCAGGAGTAGAGCTCCCTCTAGCTTTACTGAGGTGTACAGCAGGTTAGAGTGATAATTCATAACACCTATCAGGCGGTTTCAGCAGGAGGTCACTCTAGAGGTCAGAGTCAGGGTCAACCCCCCATCCTACCACCTCCCAGCCCCTTACCAGGCCCCATAACACCACATCCTCAATCTCATCTAAAACAATATGCACTAACCACAGGCAGGTTGCTTAGGATTCAAGCCTGTCAAACAGCATAGGTTTGCGATATTTTGAGAGAACAGTAGCATCTGTTCTCTGGTGTGTGTGTTTATATAGCCAGCTGATATTCTGCAAGTCTGTGTGTGTAACATGCGGAATGTGAATGTGTGTGGGTTTTGTCAGGCTCTGGGGCCCGGAGGCTGTCTCTCTGCCCTGCTGTCGCTCCGGGCTTTATTCCTGACCCCTGACCTTTAGGGAATTGACTCTTCAATGCCCGGCAGGGTCACTGACCTCTATCCCCTAGAGGTCAAACAGTCAAAACCATCCAATCAGCTGTCTCTGCCCTCTACAGTGTGTGGTACCAGTAAAACATGATATCTACCTCTCTGTTTTTAACATATGACTGTGGTGGTACCAGTAAAACATGATATCTATCTCTCTGTTTTTACATAGATGACTGTGTGGTATCAGTAAAACATGATATCTACCTCTCTGTTTTTACATAGATGACTATGTCGGTACCAGTAAAACATGATATCTACCTCTCTGTTTTTACATAGATGACTGTGTGGTACCAGTAAAACATGATATCTATCTCTCTGTTTTTACATAGATGACTGTGTGGTACCAGTAAACATGATATCTACCTCTCTGTTTTTACATAGATGACTATGTGGTACCAGTAAAAACATGATATCTACCTCTCTGTTTTTACATAGATGACTGTGTGCTACCAGTAAAACATGATATCTATCTCTCTGTTTTTA
>NW_019943309.1:174531-193756 GCF_002910315.2 Salvelinus sp. IW2-2015
CAACACAACATTACTGGGCTAGGTGAGGTAGATACACACAACATTACTGGGCTAGGTAGATTAGATACAACAAACATTACTGGCTAGTGAGAGTTAGGATTACAACACAACCATTACTGGGGCTAGGTGAAGTAGATACAACACAACATTTACTGGCTAGGTGAGAGTAGAACAACACAACATACTGGGTAGGTGAGAGTAGATGACAACCACAACATTACTGGGCTAGGTGAAGTAGCATACAACACAAGCAGGACTGGGCTAGTGAGAGTAATACAACACAACATACTGGGCTAGGTGAGGAATACAAACACAACATTACTGGGTATGAGAGTAGATACAACCAACATTACTGGGCAGGTGAGGAGTAATACAACACAACAACTGGCTAGGTGAGGTTAATATCATGTCGTACTCACTGTTACAGTAGCTCCCAGTAATCAACCGCCCTACACTCTTAGAAAAAGGCTCCAAAAGGTTTTTGGCCTGTCCCATTAGGGATAACTGTTCCAGGTAGAACTCTTTGGGTTCTTCTGGGAAAGGGTTCTACATGGAACCCAATAGGGTTCTACCTGGAATCAAAAGGGTTCTTTCTGGAACCAAAAAGGGTTATTCAAAGGGTTCTCCTATTGGGACAGCCATAGAACCCTTTTAGGTTCTATATTTTTTTCTAAGAGTGTAGTTCCTGTTTTGCAATGTGCAGTCTGAACCCTTTTGTGAAATGGTATATAAACCTAGCCTGCATAGATATTTGCCAAAACAGAGTTAGGGGCACATTTGCTATGCATTTGGACCGGGTGAAAAGTTTGCAACTGTTTTTATTGGATGAAACACCAAAGCTAGAACAGCGAACTGTCTTCATTTATACTTGATAAATGATTCACTTTCAGAACCGTTATTCTTGCCATTTCATTGAACCTTTTATGTCTAATTCCCTATGGTAAACGTACTGCTCAATCTTGATACCTGATGGTAAACTTACTGCACAATATTGATACCTGATGGTAAACGTACTGTGCAATCTTGATACCTGATGCAAAGTGCAAATGTTGAATAAATGGGGCCCTTAGCGGTCAGAAGGGAGGCTTGTAAAATAGGTGTGGTGTCAAATTTGATGTACATCCTGCCATTGAGATTTGGACTGGCAGAGCTTGTCTCAGACATTTTATAAAATACCTGAATATTCTTTTAACACTTGGAAGTAGTTATTCAAGACAAATAACTTCAATGATATTTTCATGAACTACATAAACACAACCCACCTTATACATGATTACTTCAAATGTCATCATGGTTTGATTGGCAAGGAGGACTACAGAGGAAACCAATCTGTATCCATTCAAAACGTGGATTACAAAAAGTTGCAGGCACTTCTGACATCCCCTAAGACTTACGCCATTTTGTAACATCCTTAAACGTATCATTAAAAAGTTTGATCGGGGTTGTAAGTATTCAAGTAAATATCCTTGGGAAAGTGATGATGATCAATGTGGAATGTTTAAAAAAAAAATTAAGTACAAAAAGTACAATCAACCTGCATTTGCAGGAGAAAAGTGAAAGTGTAAAAAATTGCACTTAGCTAAATCTCAGCAGAACACTTGCATAAATATGCTGCATAATCAGCCAAAATAAGAAAACACCTGTCGTCCTTCCAAGCTACTACTTTCCATCACCATCAATCAATACATTTTCCCTTCTTCTCCTTCATATTTAACAATCACCAGCTGTTTCTCTTGGKYGTATTCTCAGAATGTTTTGAGTCTTTCATACGCTTGGCCTGCCTGAGGAACTGGTCTGCTTTCCTCAGCTTCTCCATGGCACTGGCTAGCAGCTCCTCCGGCGACCTGTCCTCCAGGCCATCGCCCCCCGCTAGGGCCGAGTTCTGCCCAACCTCGGTGCTCCCTTTGGGGACGAAGCTCCCCAGGAGCTCCCCTGTATTTTCCAGCTCCAGGGCCACTTCATTTTCAAGATCTGTTAAGTCTTGAGGAKCCACGGTGGCCTTTGTCACGGCCACGTCTGTGATTGGCTGTTTCACGTTTTCACCCAATGAGGCCTCAGAGAGGAGATCCCCCAAAGAGGTGGACATGAGCTTGGCTAAGGGTTTGAAGGGGATGGGGGGACAATGGGAGGCCTGACTGACCCTCACCTGGAGGAAGGTGGAGTGTAGGCCAGAGGGATTGTCCTGGGGGGTCTGGGTCGTAGAAGGGCAGTCCTCCACAGTGCTGAGTCCCAAGCTGTTGGGGGTCTCCGTGTCTCCGTCTTGACTCTCATCCATCAGCGCGTCCAGGCCAGCTTGGCTGCCCATTAGYGCAGCGGTGGAGGCCGCCAAAGTGTCCCTGCTCTCTGACCATTCTTCGTCGYCATCGATGTCCGAGTGTTGGCCGCTGTCGACTGACTTTTCCTCCTCACGCTCACTCTTCTTTTCCGGGGAGAGGTGGCAGGACACGGGGCTGGAGCAGGAGCTGTCTGGCTCTGGGTCACTCAGAGAGAGAACTACGACTGGGAACTCAGACTTAGTCGCAACGACCACAGGAACTTTCAGGTCCTCTGTTTCTTCAGTCGGGCTGGTTGTGGTCACCACGGCTGGTGTTGGTGAAGTGATAYAGTTGAGTTTCTCTCCTGGTGTGGTGGTGATGATGTTGTTCTTGGTTTTGTCTGTCGCTTGGTTCTTAGGCTCGCTTAGGTGGACGTCTTGAGCCACCACCACTGCTTTGGGAGGAGGGAGGARGACGGGCTTCTTCTTTATGGGAGGTCCGGGAGGGCCAGGGCTCTTTTTGATTGGCTCCGGTGTCTGAACTGATGGCGTTACTGTGAGTTGGGAAGACTTCATTGTCTGAGGTTCTTCATTGGGTGATATATCCACTCCACCACTAGGGGKAGACTCTTGTTCTTGAGCCATGGGCTCGGCAACTTTCTGCGTCTCTTCTTCTATGGTGGTGGTGGTGACCTCTGGGTGYTCAGTCACAGAGGGTTCAACTTTGACCTCTAGGGGGGTCATGGGTGTTGTAAGCTGAGAGGAAGGAGACTCCTCCTCATCCTCAGCCCCCTCAGGGATACTGCTTTGTTGAACGTCAGATGCAATCGTTTCAGAACCCTCTTCCTCCTTCTCCTCTGCCTCATCCTCTTCACTTTTCTTCCTCCTCCCACTAGCCTCCTCTGTACCCTCCTGCACGGCTGTCTGAGTGGGCTTCTTGTCTTTGGATGGTGGGGTGGGCGGCCTGTGTTCCTGGCTGGARTGGGAGGCCTCGGCCAGGTTGTCTGTGGAGCCGCCGATGGGTTTGCCGGGAGGGGTGGGCGGTGGTGCTGACTCGACCCCAGACTCGAAGCACTGRTCTGGGCTGCCCTCGGGGCTGGTGTTCCTGGGGGGCTGGTCTCCGGCTGGAGCAGCGGGCTTGGTGTCTTTGGAGGGCGGCATGGGAGGCTTCAGGACCTTGAAATCAAATCAAATGTTATTTACTTAACATCTTTCATATGGTTGTTACAACACATTGTAAAATACATGGAAAGAAGAGGGTAAAACAACAAATGATATGCACCTTTTTCTCAGGGGCGGTCTCCCCAGGTGGTTGGTCCTCGGCAGACACTGTGGGCTTGGCCTCTTTGGAGGGCGGCATAGGAGGCTTCAGGACCTGGACAAAAGAATAACAATGGTTATGTGAACATATATCATATGACAAGTGTGTGTTTTTGTGTGTGCGTGCGCCTGTGTTCACCACAGACGTGTGTGTGGATGCGTTTGTACATGCGTACCACAGGAGGTTGGTGGCACCTTAATTGGGGAGGACACGCTCGTGGTAATGACTGGAGTGGAATGGTACCAAATACAGCCATTATTATGAGCCGTCCTCCCCTCAGCAGCCTCCACTGATACGCATGTGTATGTGAAACAGAKTATGTACTATACTGTTTTAWAAATGCAACCTTTTTCTCTGGGCTTCTGTCAGTGCTAGTCTCATCAGAGAGTTGGTCCCCTGCAGAAGCAGCAGCCGTCTCGACCTCTTTGGAGGGCGGCATGGGGGTCTCCAGGACCTTCTGGGGACTGGGCTCCGTTTCAGACGGCAGACCTTCGTCAGGGCTCTGGGTGGTCTGACACTCCTCTGGGGCCTCGCTGGGTTTGGAAGTGGGGGGCATGGGGGGCTTCACAGCCTTTTTGGGAGTCTCAGTGGTGTCTGTGGTGATGTGGTGTGTCCCGTTGGGGATGCTGGCGTCCACCGCGTCCAGGTCATGCCGGAGAATGCCGTCTGATGAGACGTTGGCAACCTGGAAGATGAGGGGAGGGGTTTAAGAGAACGATCTGATTCCTATGAATTCTATAACACATAGTACAACATGATGCATTTATCAGCACACACACACACACACACACACACACACACACACACACACACACACACACACACACACACACACACACACACACACACACACACACACACACACACACACACACACACACACACACACCTCTTTCATGTGTATCCTGGTCGTGGTCTTCTGTTACGGTTTCCTTCGCCCTTGCGTGTCGCATGCTCCAACTGACTGGTCTCATCTACCTTCACCTGGGAAAACAACCATCAACAAAAAGAGAAAAAGTTGGCACCAACATCAGAAGAGAAAATAGAGGAAAGGTTTGATATTGGAGCACTGGTACACTAGTTGCCAACACTTTCAACCACTGGTTTCCAGGGGTCCAAACATGTCTTGTGCCTGGGATTGTAATAAAGATAGTGCTTATACTAGCCTGGTCCCAGATCATGTTTGGAATGACCATAGGAGTTGCAAGACAACACAAACCGATCTGGGACCAGGCTATGCTTATACCACACTGGTTACGAAACATGCTTTTTAGCATTAAGGAAAACACTTCACCTCGTCAAAATCTATTCTTTGCTCTGTTGATGCCGTCACTAAGCCTTAATCAAGCCTCCTTCTCCTCCAGGTTCTGAGCCTGGAACTTGACATCATGGACCTGGAACCAGGAGAACACAGAGCTTAGAACATTAGAACAAAGGCACAGAACCTGGAGACTGTCATCATTCCTTAATTACTATAAAACCTAGAATCAAAAGAAAACACTGCCACTAACCAAGCTGTAATCAAACAGCCAACCCAAAGAATGTATGTTCATTTTGCCTTTTAGTTCTCCGCCTAAACAACTTGGATTCCACCACAGACGTAATAATTAGACAGGGAATTAGGAAATATCTGCTAGTGCCAACCTTAGAATAGCGCTGGTGATAACTACAGAATCGAATACTACAGGATTCCTATCAAACATTTTCAACAGAATTCTTGCTGTCAAATAAATGTCAAAACCAGGAAAGAAGTAAAAACAGATGGATAATGATGACACACTGAGAGTCATCTACAAAACCACTGTTCAAAACTAGGGCCAGGATGGAGAATAGAATTTAGATTAAGGATCAGAAAGGTCGGAATCTACAAAACCACTGTACAAAACAGTCCCACAGCGGAGTTAAGAAACTAGGGCCAGGATGGGAATAGAATAGAATGAGATTACGTATCAGAAAGGTCTGAATCTAAGAAACCACTGTACAAAACTGCGGAGTTAAGAAACTATAGGCCCAGGTGGAGAATAGAATAGATTAGAAAATAATAAAATATGTAAGAATAGGACAGAAAGGACATACATTCTATTCTATTCAGAGCACTGAGTACAACAGATTAGAGCGAGAAACTAAAAGCTCTGTCTCGGTGGCAGTTCTGGGACATGCACTGGCTGAACTAGTCTGAAGACCATCTTTGTTCCTATTGACATACCTTCTACTGAGGCCAAGCCAGAGAGCTAAACAGGGTTTCCAGGGAGGGAGTGCAGGGGCATCCAAGTAGCTCTTAACATCCTGGTCAAACCCTCTCTGTCCTTTCACACTGCACGACAACAGCGCCAACTAAAAACTACAATACTTGAGCTTTACAAGCTAAACTACAAATAGCTTTTAAAGCGCCATAAAACAGGTGTGTAAATGCAATGCATCACAGAACATGCAAATATCCACAGCTTTGAGCAGAAATGATGACAAATGTTTACATAGACGTTTCTTTGTTAGTGTTTGTGGACTTTGGAGTCTGTATTACAGGGGTGTCTGTTGTGAATGTTAAATAGGTTTCTACTTTCTACGGGCCAAAAGCTGACTGTTGTTCCATCCAGACCTGGGTTCAACTACTATTTGAAATATTTAAAATAATTTGAGCATTTGAGTTGGCCTGGTGTAGAGTGCCAGGTGGGAAGGGTTTGCTCTTCACTATTGGTTCCATGGCAACAAACAATGGAACCAAGAACATATAAAGTATTTGAAAGTATTTCAAATAGAATTTGAACCCAGGTCTGGTTCCATCCGCTCAGCATTGAGCTCTCTGCTGTTTCAGGTGACCCGGCGACCAGACAGAGACAGAAATAAAAGTTGGCAAACCAAATGTGCGGAAAGCCCTTTGGTTTGTCTTGAGAGTGCTAGGGCCAGCACAACCAACTGCTTACTTCACACAATTGTCCCTGATAAAAYCCTCCTCKCTAAACAAACCAAAACCAAACAGGAAACTAGAGTGCACAAAAACAATAAGTAGGTTACATCCTGGAATATGTTGATTTAACAAATACACAAATACTAAAGTTTCTCCCTGGACAGTGTGGGTGTGTGTGTGTGTGGGGGATGGGGACGGGGGGGGCAGTGGGACAAATATTTTGCACCATAACAACAAACATGTTGAACCATAGCAAACATGTATGATTATTAACGCGTCTCCTTAGTTTCATTATCTTCAGGGTTCCTCACTGATTAAATCTTCCAGCGACATAATGAAAGTTCACAGATGTTTACTTTTGTCCCTCTGTTTGTTTTTGTAAAAACTTTATTTATACAGCCTATTGTTCCAGTGGTGTGCTTGGTGTTCATGGCATCCGGTGTCTTGCCAGGAGCCAGTATATGTAAMGACTGTGTAGTGAAGCTTAACAACGTCTATCTAGCCTCCCAACCCCAYCWGTATTACATGTAGARGTTGTCTATTGGCMGGTGGAGTGTGGGACTTTCTCTATTTTATCAASTTTATTATGTTTATTTGCACCCTGCTGACATTGTTGAGTGCATGTCAGATATATTCATACTACATACAGACCAGCCTGACTCTAGGAAGTGCAGTGCCTGTCAAAACCCAGTTTAAAACCCAGTTCCAGAGTCAGAACCACAGAGAACCTGACATGTTCAGTGTTTAATGGAAGTGTACAGGCCAGCATATAGTTCAACTTCAAAAGTCTTTCCAAGCTGTTGAGGGCTGCTGCATTAAAATAAAGCTGTGAGCTAAGCAGTCTGACTCACGCTCCTCTCCTGCCTGGTCACTGTATTTAGGAGAGGGGAAAAAGTGACACACACACACACACACACACACACACACCCACAACACAACACACACACACAACCACAACACACACACACACACACACACACACACACACACACACACACACACACACACACACACACACACACACAAACCTCCCTTCCTCTGACATGCTGCTCAATCCCGTGGCGTTTGCCACTCTCCAGCTCCTCATTGTGTAGTAATACATTCATTCACCACTTTGGAATCTTTCCACATTTCTCTGAGGAATTTTCCCCACTGTCCTGATCCTGGGCCAAGACCTCAGCTCACCTGCCCCAAACAACATTCATACAGTTCCCTAAATGTTTCAATATGAAGATAGCCTTTTAGGACATTGAATATTTGAAAAAGGTAACTCGAAGACGATTTGAGACAGCTCTCAAAATCCAGTTCTTCAGATTCTTATTATAAAAGAGACTATCAGAGAAACACCATAGAATTTAACAACAACATTCACACTGGGACTAGCTTATCAATCAACAGTTACCCTCCTGTATCAGTACATCCATTCCTCTACACTGTATCAGTACATCCAGGCCTCCTGTATCAGACATCCATTCTCTCCTTGTATCAGTACATCCATGCCTCCTTATCAGTACATCGCATCCCTTCCTGTATCAGTACATCCACCCCCTCCCGTGTATTCAGTACATCCAATTCTCTCCTGTATCATACATCCATCCCCTCCTGTATCAGTCCATCCATACCCTCCTGTTCATCTCCATCTCCTGTATCGACATCCATTCCCCTCCTGTATCAGTACAATCCATTCTCTCTCCTGTTATCAGTACATCCCTTCAGCAGTAACCATTCTTCCTGTATCAGTACATCCAATCCTCTCCTGTATCAGTCCACTCCTCTTCATCCATCCACCTTCCTGTATCAGTCCATCCACTGTCCTCCTGTATCAGTCTCCACCTCCTTACGGTCCATCCATCCCCTCCTGTATCAGTACATCATTCTCTCTGTATCAGTGACATCCACTTCATTCCCCTCCTTATCAGTCCATCCAACCCCCTCCGTGTATCGAGTCCATCCAGTCCCCTCCTGTATCAGTCCATCCACCCCTCCTGTAATATCCATCCATTCTCTCTGTATCAGTCCATCCATTCTCTTCCTGTATCAGGCCATCCATTCTCTCCCGTGATCCAGTCCATCCATCCATCCCTCCTGTATCAGTCCATCCATCATCCCTCCTGTATCAGTCCATCCATCTCTCCTGTTATTCAAGTCCATCCTTCCATCCCCCTCCTGATCAGATCCATCCATCCATCCCCTCCTGTATCAGTCACATCCATTCTCTCCTGTATCAGTACATCCATCCCTCCCTGTATCATCCATCCATTCTCTCCTGTATCAGTCCATCCATCTTCGCCCTCCTGTACAGTCCACCATCCCTTCACAACCTCCTGTATCAGTCCATGCCATTCTCTCCTGTAATCAGTCCATCCATCCCTCCTGTTCATCATCCACCCCCTCCTTGTATCAGTCCATCCATTCTCTCCTGTATCAAGTACATCCTTCCCCTCCTGATATCTCCATCCATTCTCTCCTTGATCAGTCCATCCATCCAACCCCCTCCTGTATCAGTCCATCCATCCATCCCTTCCTGTATCAGCCATCCTTCTCTCCTGATCATCCATCCATCCTTCCCTCCTGTATCAGTCCATCCACCCCCTCCTGTATCAAGTCATCCAATTCTCTCCTGTTCAGTACATCCATCTCCCTCCTTAATCAGTCCATCCATTCTCTCCTGTATCAGTCCATCCATCCATACCCTCCTGTATCAGTCATCCATCCATCCCCTCCTGTATCTATTCCATCCATTCTCTCCTGTATCAGTCCATCCATTTCCCCTGCCTGTATCATGTCCATCCCATATCCTCCTTGTATCAATCCATCCTCCCCTTCCTTACCAGTCAACCAAACCCCTTACCTGTATCAGTCCATGCATCCCCTCCTTTATCAGTCCATCCAATCCTCCTGTTCAGTACATCCATTCTTCTTATCAGTACATCCATTCCCTCCTGTATTCAGTACATCCCATTCCCCTCCTGTATCAGTACATCCCATACCCTCCTGTATTCAATCCATCCATTCTCTCCTTATCAGTACATTTCCATTCCTCCTGTATCTTCCATCCATCCATCCCCTCCTGTATCATCCATCCATTCCCTTACCCATTCTGAAACTCCAACTTCTCAAATCAGCGGTTTGAGAAGAGTGACCAAACTGTGTGGTGTGGTGTGTGTTGGTTGTGTGTGTGTGTGTTGTGGTGTGTGTGTGTGTGTGTGTGGTGTGGTGGTGTGTGTTGTGTGTGTGTGTGTGTGTCTGTGTTGGTGGTGTTGTTGGTGTGTGTTAGTGAGAGTGTATAGGTACTGGCTTAGACGACCGTCTCATAACCACACAGTCCCAGTAACCCATAGGAGGACTGGGGCTTTTAACCCAGAGGAGACTGGGGCTTTAACATAGGAGGACTGAGGCTTTAAACCCAGAGGGAGGGCTGGGCTTAACCCGAGAGGACTGGGCTTTAACCCAGAGGAGGACTGGGCTTTAACCCATAGACGGGACTGGCTTTAATCCCATAGAGAGGGACTGAGCTTAACCCCAGAGAGACTGGCTTACCCAGAGGAGGCACTGGGCTTAACCCAGAGGAGGGACTGGGGCTATAACCCAGAGGAGACTGGGGCTTTAACCCAGAGGACGGGGTTTAACCCATAGGAGACTGAGCTTAACCCAAGAGGAGACGGGCTTAACCCAGAGAGGACTGCTATAACCCAGGGAGACTGAGCTTTTAACCCATAGGAGATGGGCTTTAACCCAAGGAGGGACTGGGTGCTATACCCAGAGAGGACTGAGCTTTTAAACCCAGAGAGGACTGGGGCTTTAAACCAGAGAGGACTGGCTTTAACCCAGGAGACTAGCTTTTTTTTGGCTTTAACCCAGAGAGCGACTGGGGCTTTACCCAGAGAGGGACTGGGCTTTTAACCCAGAGGAGGACTGGGCTTAACCCAGGAGAGGGGACTGAAGGCCTTAACCAGAGGAGACTGGCTTTAAAACCCAAGAGGAGACTGGGCTTTAACCCAGAGAGACTCAGGCTTGAACCCAGAGGATGGACTGGCGCTTTAACCCAGAGGAGGACTTGGGCTTTAACCCAAGATGGCTGGGCTTAACCCAGGAGGACTGGGCTTAACCAAGGAATGGGCTTTACCCAGAGACGGACAGGGCTTTTAAACCCAATGAGAGGGACGGCTTAAACCCAAGGATGGACTGAGCTTTAACCCAGAGGAGGGACTGAGCTAACCCAAGAGGGCTGAGGCTTTACCCAGAGGCGGACTGGGCTTTAACCAGATGATGGACTGGGGCTTTAACCATAAACAGTCGATCTATCCATTCCTCTGTTATGAGAGTGGTTAGGAGAGTGAGCCGCATACCAACCAAGCAATACACCCCTTCATACGCTCATGGATTGTGACTTATAAAGCCACAAGTTTGGTTCAATCCATATTCAATTTTAGCTTCATTACTTTTTTATGGACTAATGAAATTAAGTAGGATTTTCCGTTTACTTCCTGAATTTAAATGGAATTGCAGCTGAACCCCTTGCTGTTTAGCATGTTACCTTTAAACCAGAAGTTTAGATGTAGTAAATGTTCTTTACCCCTGCGTCTATGGTTCTTTAACGCCATCAGACAGACGAACAACAGACAGGCAGACAGGCACCACACAGACAGACAGACAACAGCAGCAAGACACACACACACACCCACACACACCAACACACACACACACACCAACACACACACACATTATTTAGTAGCAGACAGAAACATTCTCAAAGAACAACCTCTTCTATGGCGGGCTGTTAGCATACTGCATCCACCTCTGTGAGAAGCCTCAAGGCCTTGAAACCCATAATTACACTAGCCTGGCCGCTTTGATATCACGGACAGTGGTTGCCACACATATTGCAGTCTCAGAGAGAGAAAAGACCCAAACCTGCTGACTTCCAAGAGTTTGTTCACCTTTCCAAGCGAGAAAAAGTTTTAAACTTTAACATTCAGAATCTACAGTTTAGTGTCTAAAAGTTTTAGTTGATGAATAGCCCAACTTTATACACATAAACAAGCTGGAACTAACTGAGAAAGATATTAATGAAGTCTAGTTATGTGATACTTTATCCAAGACCAGTTTGCAGTTTTCTTTCATACCATGGAGCAAGCAAGCTTATGACAACTCTGACCTGGAACACTTTTTTTCTATTTGACCTCCACTCCCACTTTTCAGAGGTCAACTAACTCTTGAATTAAACCAATCACTTTGAGAATGAACAAATCTCTGTGAGCTACTATCTGCTGACTCGTCGCATTTCTCCCAGGGCCAGCGCCGTCTACAGACCGAGGTAAAACACTGTGCGACCGACTACAATCCAACTCAGGCTCATTTTCCCAGATCGCCTCCTTTGTGTTCGTTGAGAAATAGCTCAAGACACTTGCTGATATGACATCACTATGTGACGGCATCTGGCTTTCTTGAGGTTTCAACCATAGAATGTGAATTATAGAACAGACATTTCCATTCAAATTTGACATTTGGAATGTTTGAATAATTATTGCATTCGCATATTTATGAGGAGCTTTTGTTGTTTGATCAATTCTCATTCATGGTTTCTCTTCACAGGCCGACATTACATATGGCTGTTTCATTTACATAATTGCTCCTGACATAATGAACCTCTGGGAGATAGAACCTGGGTTTTAGCTGTGCTTATAGAGCTTTCTGTTTTACAAATGGAAACAATGGAACATTCCCAAAAAGTGCAAACCCCGCTCATCTGGCATTCAAGGCGTTTTGATTCAAACTCTTTAAGGTTTTTGAAAGAAATTTCAAATTAATATTTGAACCCAGGTTGTCAAGCAAACAGACAGACTTTTGATTCAGGATGCAGAGACATTCTCTCTGCTCGCTTACAAGTTGTTAAATATGCCTCACCTATTCCCTGCTGATTGGGCCGCGCGTATCAACACCAGTCTATTCTCTTCAGAAGCGCTCCTCAAACTCGTGGCACTTATCCTAGTTTCCAGGGCCCACTTTCTCCAATATCGCAAGTCCTCACCAAACAGCAGAACGTTGTTTACGTTTAAAGGGCAAATTGCACCTTTAATTAACTGACGTTCTATTCAGAGAACGTGTGTGTGTGTTTAAATTTATTTACACTGGCAGTGGAAATGTGAAGACCTACTAGCTTTTTATGAAATGAGTGATTAAAAGTGAAGAGAGAGAACAGTACATCATCTGACAGACATGCATTAAAATTCATTTGATACAGATATCATCTGACAGACATGCAATAAATGCATTATACAGGATATCATCTGACAGGACATGCATAAAATGCATTGATACGATATCATCTGACAGACATGCCATTAAAATGCAGTGATACAGGATAGCATCTGACAGACATGCATAAAATGCACTTATACAGGATATCATCTTACAGACATGCATAAAATGCATTGATACAGGATATCACTGACAGACATGCATATAAATGCATGGATTACAGCATATTTCATCTGACAGACATGCATAAATGCATTGATATAGGATATCATTGACAGACATGCAATAAAATGCCATTTATAGATTCATCTGACAGACATGCATAAAATGCATTGATACAGAAATCATCTGACAGATATGCATAAAATGCATTGCATACAGATTATCACTTTGACCAGACATTACAATTAAAATGCATCGATATCAGGATATCATTCTGACAGACATGCATTAAAATGCATTGTATAGGAATATCATCTGACTACATGCATAAATGCATTGATACAGGATTCATTTGACAACATGCATAAAATGATTGATACAGATATCATCTGACAGAATGCATAAAATGCATTCAGGTATCATCTGACAAGACATGCATTAAAATGCATTGAGTACAGGATATTCTCTGACAGACATGCATAAAATGCATTGTTACAGATATCATCTGACAAACATCATAAAATGCATTGATTACAGCATATCATTGACAGACATGGCATAAAATCCATTTTACAGGATATCATCTGACGACATTGTATAAATGCATTGTTACAGGATATCATCTGAAGACATGCATAAAAATGCATTATACAGGATATCACTGAACAAAAAAGACATGCATAAAATGCATTGATACAGATATCATTCTGACAACATGCTAAAACTGCAGTGATACAGATATCATTCTGACAGACATGGCATAAATGCATGATATAGGGATATTCATCTGTACAGACATGCCAATTAAAATGCAATTGATATAGGATATCATCTGACAGACATGCATAAAATGCATGATACAGAAAAATCATCGACAGTATGACATAAAATGCATTGATACAGCATATCATCCTGATCGACATCAATAAATTGCATTATACAGATATCATCTGACAAGGACATGCATAAAATGCATTGATACAGGGATATCATCTGACCAGACATGCGATAAAATGCGATTGATTACAGGATATCTCTGACAGACATGCATAAAAAGCATTGATACAGGATATTCATCTACAGACATGCATAAAATGCATTGATACAGGATATCATCTGACAGAACATGCATAAATGCATTATACAGATATCATCTGACAGACATGCAAAAAATTGCATTGATATAGGATATCATCTGAGACAGACATGCAATAAAAATGCATTGATATAGGATATCAGCTGACAGACATTGCATAAAATGCATTGATACAGAAATCATTCTGACAGATATTGCATAAAAATGCATTGATACAGGATATCATCTGACAGACATACAATAAAAATGCATCGATATAGGATATCATCTGACAACATGCATAAAAATTGCATTGATATAGGATAATCATCTACAGACATCGCAATTAAAATGGCCATTGATACAGGATATCATCTGACAGACATGCATTAAAATGGCATTGTACAGGATAGCATTCTGGGAAAGACATGCATAAAATGCATTGTTACAGATATCATCTGACAGACAATGCATAAAATGCATGATAACAGATATCATCGTGACAAGCACATTGCATAAAATGCATTGTTAACAGGTATTCATCTGACAGACATGCATAAAATGCATTGATTACAGGATATCATGACAGACAGCCATAAAATGCAGTGATTACAGGGAATATCATCTGACAGACATGCATAAATGCATTGTTACAGGATATCATCTGACAGAACATGCATAAAAATGCATTGAGCTACAGAAATCATCTGAACAGACATGCATAAAAAGCAATTGTACAGGATAGCATCTGACAGACGAGCATAAATGCATTTGTTACAGGATATCATCTACAGACATGCAATAAAGTGCATTGAACAAGGATATCATAATGAAATGTCAAGTAACATCACAACATTAATTTTCAGCCAAATTGCTTTCGTTAATATATTGTTCTAAAGTTTCATTTCACTGAGTTACTAGTTTCTCAGAGTTGGGGTCAATTCTATTTCAATTCAGTCAAGTCAGCAAGTTAACTGAAATTCCAATTCTAATAATTCTAATTCTAATTTCTAAGTGCCTTTCAAGAATTTTGCTAGGACTGTCTGGGATGTTGAGTGAGAGGGAAAAACGAAAATTTGCTGTTATTGGCAGTGAGTTTGGAAACTCTCCTTTCTTATTGGTCTATTAAAACAAATCTTACCCACCTGGTAATCACCAGGCAGGCCCCCAAAAACTCCATCCACCTAAACAGGCTGCCATTCAGCTCTTTCAAACAAGTCATTATTCATAATTTCCACAGTATTATTCCAACCTCATAGTTGTGTAACTATTCTTCACACAGGGACATCTATGTCTGAACTGAAACTGGGCCTTTAAAAGTTTATTTGAAATGTAGCGTACCTCATTCTCGTACACCCACAAGCTCTGTCCTCTGCACCTGATGTAGCTGGGCCTTATAGCTGGCCAGAACCTGCCTGAGGGCCTTTTTCACCAAAAACCGGCCTTCCATTGGACCTGGATCTCTTTGGACCTGGGGGCCTTGGTCCTCGTTGGCCTGGTGGTCCTTCTTTCACTTCCTGGGAACAACAGCGGAAGAAATCAGAAGTCGCACACGACAAGCAAACTTACACTCGAAGTAGTGTCTCAATACTCTCTTCCTCCTTCCCTTTCATCATCACTTACAGTGAGTGAGAGGGCAAAGTGTGTTTCCATTAATGTAGCTATGTTAGATATTTCCTGTATTATGTTCTGTATGTCTGTTTCATAATATCAGTGGTGTTTAGAAAGGAGACACGAGGGAAAGCTATCATAGATTGGACTGGCCTAATTAAACTAAATGTGTCTAGTAGTTTTAGAGCATGTTTCTTCTTCATACCTTGCTTACATTTCTTGTGCTTGTCTGGCTCAATGCGAAGTGACTTTTTGTATGTTTATTGTAAACCCTAAAACCATACGTCTCAATAGGCCCGCAGTGGCACTCAGACGAAGCTGTGAAAACTCTGAATCCAAGGCATGCAACTGTAGCGAGAACTGGACACTATAGTGAAGTCAAACAAAATACACTTGAGCATGTGCACTAAGTTAACACCAACAACTCGTATTGAGTAAACATGTTTCAGTTTAATTCTAACACTCTTGCAACCTCTTCCTCCCTCTGCTGCGCTTTTCCACCTCCTCAGAAAAACACTTATTTCTAAGCAGTTCGCTCTTTTCTCTACTCTGCTCTCAGTTTCTTTCTTAGTATTCACATGTTAGCTTTAGTATCAGTTTCCTGTTCTGTACACTGAGTCAATTAAGAAGGCCATCTTTTGTCTTTCTGTCGACATTGAGTGGGGCCATGTGTATTACATCAAATGACATACTCCATTAGCCTCTCCTCTATTTTGTCCTTCATTGGTTGTGAAAAACCCTATGCTCTCGTCCAGTAGCAAACGAGCGTGTATAAAGATGACTACGCGCAATGCAAACGTCACAATGTAAATGCGGGCATCAGATACGCAAATTGCCTCAACGACGCACTTAGCAACGTTCTCTCTGATTGGTGTTTTGGAAACGTATGTTACATCTTCACCACTGTGAGAATATTTCAATGTTTAAAAACACTTGTAAGCCTAATTCATCCCTATCGCGTGAAACTGACAGATCTGAAGCAGAAGCCAGTTCTGCAGTAAGCAACAACAAATTATGTCAAATTTTTGCCAGGTTATTCCATCCTTTCATTCGTTTTCTTCCATTTCTCTTAATGAGCACCCACCTTTGTTGTTAAATGGAGCTGTTGATAATGGGAGATAATCCGGTTCAGAGCAGGTATAGCCCTGAGAAGCTGACTACCAGTTCAGAGGATACTGTAGAGTAGCTGTGCACAATCCTTTCTAGCACAATGCCTTTCTATGCTACTCAGTTAATACAAAACATAGTAGGAACTTCCAGCACTGAAAAAGAGGATTGCGTTTAATATTACGTGAATGAAGAAACAACCAAGGTAAAACTAAAGCTCACAGCCACTATCTACCTCAAACTGCCTTTAGAGACACTGTGCAGCAAATTACTGTCCTCATTTTGATGTACAAATTAAACACTAACAACTGCAGGGGCCTTCTAAAATTCCCAGCACTCCAACTATTTGGAGAATTCCACAGGAATGCTTTGAAAAGGCTCCATCGAAGCTGTTTTCCACTTTCACTGCCGACTAGCACTGGGAAGAATGCTCCGCCTTCACACAGAGGAAAGTACACTGTGAATAGAAAGGCGAGAGAAGAGGGAATGGACACAGAGAGTTACAGAGTTAGAAGAATGAGAGGTAGAGTTGATAGAGAATAAGGAAAGAGAGAGAAATGAGAATACAGAGATGTCGAGAGAGAGGGAGAGAGGAAAGAGAGCCAGATAAAAGGCAGTCATTCGTTCTTCACAGTGCATTGTCCAGAAAAAAACATAGAGAGAGTGACACGGCAGGATCGCTTCTCTAAGTGAAAGAGGAAAGCACTGATTGGCCTTTGTCTCTCTGACACACACACACACTAAGGCCAGCCAGGCGAAAGTGGACACATCACAGCTTACTGTACAATGCCTGACAGTACAGTCAGCCTGCCAAATAATCGGGTGTGGTGCTGGATACATCTACGACTCTTATAAAACAGGTTTCCAAATTTTCTTTCGGCTGCCTCAAGGAGAAGCCTTTTTGGTTCCAGTAAACCCTTTGGTTCCAGGTAGAACTATGTTGGGTTTCATGTAGAACCCTCTCTGTAAAAAAGTTATGAATAGCACCAAAAGGGTTCTACCTGAACCAAAAAAGGTTCTTCAAAGGTACTCCACTGAGAAGGCGAATAACCCATTTTAGTCTAATGCACCTTTTTTTTCTAAGATGTACATTACAGAAGGATGTTTTGCACTAAGGCACAGTTGGCTGACTCTGGTCTTCCATTATGCAGCTTAGCATTTGGCTAGCATATTTAGCTAAAGTGAGGAATGCTGTTAGTTGCACAGTTTAAGGACTCACGTCATACAACATTTGGCATGTGGCAAACATTACCATGTTGTGCTAGTAACCAAACTGAACATCGCTAGTAAAAGTGCAACATTCCCTGAAGTCTCTGTTTCCTTGATTGTGCAGTTATCATTGTGGCAAGTAAACATTAGCCATGTTGGCTTGTTTCCAAAACTGAGATACCTGGGTGGAGGTCACAGAGCTCTTGGTGTCGCCATTGTGCAAAGCAACTTTAGCAGTATTAGCTAGTTAGCCAAGCTGAACATGCCAGAAGGTTGTAACAGCTCCAAAATGGATCTGCTTTTAGTTTGACCACATATTGACTCCCGCAGTAAAGATGCTTGTAATCAGTGGACATCCCAAGGATGACATCTGATAATGACTGTCGTTATGCTGCATGTATGACGCAGTGTAACATTATAATGAATTTACACATGTTTGTGCCTCCCTGAGGATCTTAAATAACAAGCAAATACACATTAATTAAAGCGGTTTTGGGCAGCTTTGTTATAGTTCATAGAATGGATGTCTTTCTGTCCAGATTTCCATTTCACATGAGAAAACCTAACCCAAAAAACCAAGCCGCGAGCCCAAACACAAAAACTCCCTTTCTTATGCCTTGAATATCTGATTCACTTTACAACTCTCTCAAACCATTCAAAATGGGCCGAGGCCGAGCCACTCATTTCCAAGCGTTAAAAAAGGCACACCTTATCCACATTCTTTCTTATAAGTCTTCAAAACAGGGAGGAGAAGGCTCCATCTGATTGAATTGATTTCCCATCTGCCTGGCCCGCTTAAACTCACCACACGTCCTAATCAACATCGATCTGAGTTAACAAGTCTCCCCTTTCCACTGGTTGACTTTAGCTAGCTATTAGAAGGTGAGAGAGAGAGACGACACCTTAGTTTCCTTTGAGAGAGTGATGGAATAGGAAGTGGAGAAGAGAGAAGACAGCTTAGTTCCTTATAGATGGGATAGGAATGGGAGAGAGAAGAGACAGCTTTATTTCCTTTGAGGAGTGGGAATAGGGGAAGTGGAGAGGGGAGAGACGACACCTATTTCCTTTTGAGAGAGTTGGAATAGGAAGAGCGAGAGAGGAAGACACCCCTTGTTTCCCTTGAGAGAGTGGGGAATAGGGAGGTGAGGAGGAGAACAACACCTTAGTTTCCTTGGAGAGATGGAATAGGGGAAGGAGAGAGGAGAGAAGACAGCTTATCTCCTTGAGAGAGTGGGAATTAGGGAGTGGAGAGTTATTTGCAGATCATTACAACACTTATATAGACATATATACCATTTGTTCACTTCGACTATCTCCTCT
>NW_019943309.1:195639-199958 GCF_002910315.2 Salvelinus sp. IW2-2015
CAAATGCCGGGAAACGACGGTCAGAAATGGACTATTGTGCAGCACAGGGCTGAGCGGTGGTCAAAGAGGGTTAATTGTTTTCCTCACATAATGTGCAAGTCTGTTTCCTCAGAATCCAATGTGGTCCGGCAGGCTGACACACACCATGACCATGCTTCCAGGCCATTCAGCAACAGCAGAACGTGACGGACAATTACAGAAGAAGGGTAAAGTGAGGGGTTGAGAAAAACAGACGGAGAAAGAGTCAGAGATAGAAAGATAGAGTGAAGTGAGAGGATGAGGGGAGGGGGGAGGGGGGAGGGGGGAGGGAGGGGTCAGTGACAGAGTGCTAAAACAGCTGGCTGTGTATAACAGGCAGCTAGCCAGGCAGTGGCCTTCACTGAGCCGCCAGACACTGTCCAGCCACACCGGTGTATATAAACCCGGCCCACGAGGTATGGCCTGTCAACCTATTGCTCACACTCACTGTGACTCAGAGGACTAGAATGAAGTTGCCCATAGACACTGATCTGAGGACAGTTTTGAGTTTTTAACCCTAATGATTAAGGTGAAATGTGTGGGTAGGGTAAGSTGATCCTAGATCTGCTWTAGGAAACGTCTACCAAGAGAGACGGCACAGACACACAGCTGAACCCTTTCCGCCAGTCCTACCTAATAGGGTCTTTCATTTACCAATTAAGATCACATTAGTATAGCTATATCTACGGCAGTGTGGTTAGTTCAGCTGTTCATATAGTTATACTGATGTGAAAACATAGTGAGGGCTGACTTGCCTCTCGGGGCTAGTTTCCAGGCCTAGTCCAGGACTAACAGGTCAGTTTACATTAAACTGGCACTTGGTCTTTACAATAAACCTTTGTAAAKAAAKCATTTATAGCTTGAAAATACGGTTAACACTATAAGTCATTCTTATGGAKTGTTAGTCTTGGAATTCATAGTCCATCTGAATATGAGAGTGGTTCCATTTCTCCAGCCTCATCCCTCAGTTTACCAAACCAAGTGGCAGGGTCAGGCTGGTCAAATTACAGGTTGTACCTTTAACACTTCTGGGGGTGTTGTGTCAATATTTCATGTTTATGAATGTGCCGCTGACATTTGTGTGGTTATGGGACTGAAGGCACCCCTGTAGTATAAAACCTTGACTGCATGGTGGTCCTTATCTCACCCCTGCACTCTGGTTATTAATGTAAGACTGCACTAATACTACACTAATACTACACTAATACTACACTACACTACACTAATATACACTAACACTACACACACTAATACTAAACTACACAACACTAACACACTACATAACTACACTAACACTACACGAATACTACACTGACACTTCACTAAACTACACTAACACTATACTACACTAATACTCTACAACTACACTACACTAATACTACAACTGCACTAATCTAACACTAATATACCTACACTACACTACACACAACTAATACTACACTAACACTACACTAAACTACACTAACACTGACACTAATACCAACAACTAAAACTGAAACTAATACTCAACACTAAACTAACTACACTAATACTACACTGAAACACTACATACTACACTAATACTACAACTAACACACTACACTAATGACTACAACTGACATACACTAATACCATCACTAACTACTGCACCAAACACTACACTAAACACTCACACTAATACTCCAACAACTAATACTAAACTACATACTAACACTAACACTACCACTAATACTACACTCAACACTACACTAACTACACTAATACCTACACTCAATACTACACTACACTAAACACTACACTACTGACTACTACTAACACTGACAATATACTACATGAACACTTAACACTAATACTACACTACACTAACACTACTAACTAGCAAACTACACTAATACTACACTAATACTACACTACCACTACCTAATACTACACTACACTAATAACTAGCACTACACTAAACTACACTAATATACTGACATAACGACACTGACTGTAATAGATAGTCTGCTAAGGGCTAAACCTCTGTGTGCAAGGGGTCTTCTTCTGAGGTCACTAAGACATTTCTTCTTTAAACTCAATTGTTCAACGTCAATTGTGGATACATTGTGTTAAATCAATGTTTATGTAGCTGAGAGAAGCTCGCTAGAAGTTACCAATCACTGGCTGGGGTATAGTACTTTTTTTGAACATCGAATTTTACATTCCATATTACTTCATCTCCAGTAATTCTGCATGGTAGACTGAGGAATCTGCCAGGACTGACTGGGATGTGGGAGATAACAGCAGCAATTAGTTCAGTTTTTTGGGGTTTTGTGTCCACTGGTTATTTGGACGTATCAGGATTGGGTGAAGGTGGTGCTTAAAACCCGTTCGTCTTGAGTGCTTCGTGCCTGCGCCCACACGGGGGGGGGGGGGCTTTGGCTGAGAGTTTCTTGTTTGCAGGAGGAGACCTTCGTTTCTCGCCAAACTCTCAATTCCTAACAAGGTACTAGCTGTGAACACAGAAGTTAACCATGGCAGCTGACCAAATTCAATGCAAGATTTTCTTCTTGGTTATACAGAGAATTATAGGCTACTCTGGTTGTGTGTGTGTGTGTGGCGTTTTTGCACGCAGCGGTGTGTAATCACTGGTGGTGTGGTGTTGTGTGTGGTGCGTTTGACAGTGTGTGTGTGTGTGTGTGTGTGTGTGTGTGTGTGTGTGGTGTGTGTGTGTGTGGTGGTGTGGCGCGCGTTATATGGTGTGTGTTTGCACCAGCGTGGTGTGTATGGTTGTGTGGTGGTGTACGTTTGGGCACCAGTGTGGTGTGTCGGGTGTGTGGTGGTTGTGCTGGCGTGGTGCGCGTTGTGCACCAGCGTGTGGGTAATTATGTGTTGCGGTGTGTGTGTTTGCACCTGCGTGTGTGTGTGTGTGTGTGTTGGTGTGGTGTGTTGTGGTGTGTGTGGTTGTGTGTGTGTGGTGTGTGGGTGTGTGTGGTGTGCTGTGTGTGGTGGCGTTTGCACCAGCGTGTGTATACTGTGTGTGTGTGCAAAAAGTTGGCAAAGTGAGACCATTTTTTTATTGATTTACTGTTTTAACTGCTCTGTTTCAACTTCCTCATTCTAGTAGCAGCTTCCGCGGAAACTCGCCTCAATGTCATCTACGGCTTGGCTACTTTGAAGGCTGCTATAATGAAGTTTGGTTGCAGCATAGACTGTAGGCCTATTTATCCCATAAAGACATCTTTAAAACACACAGCTCAATGCTGGTCAGTTCAGGCCTAGTCTTTTTACCTTCAGTACATTCTTTCATGTGTAAAACAGAAGAAGGGAAAATAGGCCTCCAGATGAAGGGTTAAAAACAGTACATCCTCTTCTGCTCTAACGGGCCCATTTAGAATGTCTCTAGGATTGAAGGACACTCATTCAGGATAGGACGAGAGCCTTACATATTAGGTGACTCAGAAGGTTCTTTCAGTCTGACCCAAGCTGCATTGCTTCCCCAGACAACACTGCGGTGTAGGCCTACTGACCATGGTTGTAGGTATGGGGACTTTGTTCACATTCAATAACTGATTTGAGATCAGCTCTCCATAACACATTAGACCTGTAGCCCAAATATTCATTAAGAGCTTGACCCAAGAGCTGACACTGGATCAGTTACTGTACCGGAGGGGTAGGCTACAGTTCATCTAAACAGTAGGCTATAATGTAGGGTCAGGGTTGGGTTACATGTTATCAGAAAATAACTGTAACTGTAAACAGATACTTTACCAGTAAACGTATTGTAATGTGATTACAGATAGTTTGAAAAACTAGATGATTACATCTGGGATTAAACTCAGAAAGGATGTTTGTCTTCTCAATGACATTCAAATCAGCGTTGAAAAAAGGTGCAAGTTTAAGTTTGTTCCACCTGAGAGTCTGACCACAAGTCCAGAGACCACTATGATGACACACCAAATGCGTTTGATGGATAATTTTTGTCTTCTTCCAATGCCTCTTAAGGGGAAAGTAATTAAAAAGTAACAGAAAGTAATCAGATTATGTTACTGAGTTTGGTTAATCCAAAAATGATGTTACTGATTATCATTTTGGACAGGTAACTAGTACTGTTTTTTTTATATATATGTTTTATTGAACCTTTATTTAACTAGGCAAGTCAGTTAAGAACAAATTCTTATTTACAATGATGACCTACACCCGCCAAACCCGGATGATACTGGGCCAGTTGTGCACCAACCCTACTGTAACCGATTACATTTAGAAAGTCACCTACCCAACCCTGTAGGCTACAATGTAGTTATTACAATGTAAAAATACAGTTATTAACCCCTCCTCCTCCC
>NW_019943309.1:199983-202926 GCF_002910315.2 Salvelinus sp. IW2-2015
TTCCTCCCCTTAACATTCTCCATGGCTACAGCGGGCGAGCACCCAGCCAACGGAGGGGCGAGGAGAGACCACGTGTAGCAATGGCCCGAGTTTAAGCAGCCAGTAGGCTTACCGTGAAGCACAAAGCGGTTTGGTCAGGTGGCGTGGCTTTAACCAAGCTCCTGGCGACCTTTGAGCTTTGAACTGGTGAAAAGTACGATTGAGGTTGTTGGGAGCCTATTGACTCGCATTGGCGCATAGCATATCAGTTTTTGTATGTAAACACAAATGATTTATTTTCTTCGGCCGGATTACTTCAAACAGGCTATTTGTAGTGTGTTAATAAACTGGCGGATTGTTTGCGCATATCTAGGTCCTTACATTTGCCTATTTTTACTCTTTTTTTCTTGGACCGTTGATGATGATGGAGTTTTAGACTTACTTCCCAAAACCCATCCGTGGAGTTGTTTTGATTGGACCTATGTCGTCCACTGAGAAAATGTAAGAAGCCTTTACTGAAGGTAAGCGTTGTACTTACTGTTCATTAGACCTGTAGGGCTTTATTTAAATTTTAAAACCAACCATAGCGTCGACCCGATGATCCACCAATGCCGCCCTTTCTAGAACACATGCTAATTAGACTGAATACTCGCACGTCTTCCATGATTAAAAACGAATAGTCCGTTCATGACTTTTTGGTGGAAGGAATTAACACTCGAAGGCGCGGCGCGTTAGTCCTGACAATAATAGTCATTATTTCACTTCTTTTAAGACAGCAACCAAACTATTATCCAACATTGACGCGAATATATGAGATGAAGAAAATAAAAGAACTGGCTAAAAGTTTGACGAACAAGGAACTGCGTCTTGTCTCTTCTTCCTCTTACTCTCTCATCCCCCTGCGACGCGTTCGACTCAGCTACGAAACAAGTTTTGAAGAAAAAGTTTGGTTTCCGGTAAGTCCCTGAATGCCTCAGCGCGTCGATAGACAGGGTATGTCAATCGAACTGAATCCCTTAGGCGCAGTGAAGGCCGTAACAAATTGATGTATGCTAGCCATTTTCTCAAGTGTTTACGCAGTGCAAATGTGAGTGAGCGCCTTTAAACTTCGCACTGTCTCTGWCACCAACACAGTAACCTATTGTATAACTGTGAGAAGTAAGCTTGTCCTTTGGCACAATGAATAACGCCATAAAACCATCGTCCTGAACTCATGATAAAAACACAGCACTGCAAGACCAATAAAACAGATTGTATAAAGCATTCCTATACAGAATAAAACACATAGAATTGTATCCTTTTTGTCAACCTCATTAGTTTTTTTTAATGACTAACTTACTACATGCACTATCCCACTGTGTTTGTCCTTAATGAAAACAATTGCATACTAATATATATATATATATATAATATATATATAATATAAAAATGTAAACAACAATGTTATTAACATGGAACTACAATACATAACATCTATTTTGTCAACATTTCTGAATAGGCCTAGCCTACACTGAATCAGATGTGGTCATCACTGTAATACATTAACAGGTTGTTTGATGAATTACTTGACATTATGCCCTTTAACGTTTCCTGTCACTCTAATGTTTTCATTCAACCTAGATTTAGCCCCTGGAGCTGTACCACTGTGGGTTGGATAAACAGTGGATTAATTATAAACTCCAAACTTGTCTCTTCTTACTTCCTGATAGGTGTGGTGGCTGTTATTGGTTAGAGGCGATGTATTGTCTTTCACAACACTGAGCTCCCCTGGGCGGGGCTGCAGTTTACTCTCAATGAACACTTCTCTTGCATKATTCATTTCTCAATGCTTACAGCTTAAAATAAATACATGTATTTCATGTGATGAAGCTGTGTGTGTGTCATACATATTGTGTGTGTGTGTATGTGTGTGTGTATGTGAGTGGGGAGTATGTGCACCCATGCATATGTGGTGCACACAAAATGTATGGTCACATTTGTGTTTCTGTATTTTCGTTGTATTGGGAAGAATGCTTTTACTGAAATGTCAGTCCTCCAAGGTTTTGCCATTGCGATGCCTTTATACACATGTTGGCCAGTAGGGGGGAGTGAGACATGTTCGCTTCACACTGGGACTTTTTATTTTTTTTATTTTCTTATTTCACCTTTATTTAACCAGGTAGGCTAGATGAGAACAAGTTCTCATTTACAACTGCGACCTGGCCAAGATAAAGCAAAGCAGTTCGATACATACAACAACACAGAGTTACACATGGAATAAACAAACATACAGTAGAAAAAAGTCTATATACATTGTGTGCAAATYAGGTAAGATAAGGGAGGTAAAGCAATAAATAGGCCATGGTGGTGAAGTAATTACAATATTGCAATTAAACACTGGAGTGATAGATGTGCAGYAGATGAATGTGCAAGTAGAGATACTGGGGTGCAAAGGAGCAAGATAAATAAATAAATACAGTATGGGGATGAGGTAGTTGGGTGGGCTATTTACAGATGGGCTATGTACAGGTGCAGTGATCTGTGAGCTGCTCTGACAGCTGGTGCTTAAAGTTAGTGAGGGAGATATGAGTCTCCAGCTTCAGTGATTTTTGCAGTTCGTTCCAGTCATTGGCAGCAGAGAACTGGAAGGAAAGGCAGCCAAACGAGGAATTGGCTTTGGTGGTGACCAGTGAAATATACCTGCTGGAGCGCGTGCTACGGTGGGTGCTGCTATGGTGACCAGTGAGCTGAGATAAGGTGGGCTTTACCTAGCAAAGACTTGTAGATGCCCTGGAGCCAGTGGGATTGGCGACGAGTATGAAGCGAGGGCCAGCAACGAGAGCATACAGGTCGCAGTGGTGGGTAGTATATGGGGCTTTGGTGACAAAACAGATGGCCACTGTGATAGACTGCATCCAATTTTTTGAGTAGAGTGTTGGAGGCTATTTTGTAAATGACATCGCGAAGTCGATGGTCAGTTTTACG
>NW_019943309.1:205195-213127 GCF_002910315.2 Salvelinus sp. IW2-2015
TCTGCTATGGTGACCAGTGAGCTGAGATAAGGTGGGCTTACCTAGCAAAGACTTGTAGATGACCTGGAGCCAGTGGGTTTGGCGACGAGTATGAAGCGAGGGCCAGCCAACGAGAGCATACAGGTCGCAGTGGTGGGTAGTAATGGGGCTTTGGTGACAAAACGAGGCACTGTGATAGACTGCATCCAATTGTTGAGTAGAGTGTTGGAGGCTATTTGTAAATGACATCGCCGAAGTCGATGGTCAGTTTTACGAGGGTATGTTTGGCAGTATGAGTGAAGGATGCTTTGTTGCGAAATAGGAAGCAATTCTAGATTTAATTTTGGATTGGAGATGCTTAATGTGAGTCTGGAAGGAGAGGTTACAGTCTAACCAGACACCTAGGTATTTGTAGTGGTCACTATTCTAAGTCAGAACTGTCCAGAGTTGATGCTGGACGGGCGGGCAGGTTGGACAGCGATGGTTGAAGATCATGCATTTAGTTACTTGCATTTAAGAGCAGTTGGAGGCCACGGAAGGAGAGTTGTATGGCATTGAAGCTCATCTGGAGGTTAGTTAACACAGTGTCCAAAGAAGGCCAGAAGTATACAGAATGGTGTCGTCTGCGTAGAGGTGGATCAGAGAATCACCAGCAGCAAGAGCGACATCATGATGTATACAGAGAAGAGAGTCAGCCCGAGAATTGAACCCTGTGGCACCCCCATAGAGATTGCCAGACTAATGTGATCCCGCACCTGTGTCTTCTCATAATTGAAAGAACCTTTGAAAGAGATGCCATGTTCTCCTGTTTCATCTCTTTATCCTGTGCTACAGGTCAATAAAGGTGAAAAATACACAGAATAACACAATATCGTTTTGTAACTTGCCTGTTGAAGACAGAAAACGCATGTCGAGTGTAAAATTAAATGATGGCGGTGCATTCCTGTGATCTAGGAAAAAACGAATCAATTGTTAACTCATGAACATTTTTATTTTTGAAAAAGACACTTCTGACAACATCCTAAGGGTTTAGAGAATTTAATGTTGTAACTGTGATGTTTAAGAACTTTGTAATTGTTGTACTGTGAAAAGCCGCTGGTTTAGAGCTAGCTCTGGTTAGCTTTTGGCTAGTTCCGGTTAGCTGTTTGCTAGCTCCGGTCAGTTGATTGCTAGCTTCGGTTAGCACTATGCTAGCTTGTTCAGTCATTTTCCAATAATTAGCATTAATGTAATTTGCAATAGTCTTGTCTTTCTATTAACCCTTCTTACACTGGGTGACTGTATTTTGAGCATGGGTATAAAGTAACTTCTAATGAGTTATACCAGTCTATAAAGGCTTTCATGTTTTAGTCTCCTATGGGGCTTTAGTGGGCAACAGCCAACTACAGAATTATAACCTAAACAGGTGAATTAAAGTTGAGAGTAAATGTGTTTGGGGTATAAATGTAAAGAATTTTAGGATGTGAATTGGATTGTAATATAATATTTTTGATGTGTTAATTGATGTATTTTTTATGTTTATGAAATAATATGTCAGGGATTTATGAGACAAATGATTAAATACACTTTAAAGAAAAAATAAAAAAAACATTGAAATACAATGAAAAGACAGAAAAAGACGATTTGCACTTGAGAGAATATTGAATAAAATAATTGAGAGAACCTTTGAAAGAGAAGCCACTCTCTCCTGTTTCATCATTTATCCTGTGTTACAGGAACTATTATCTGCTGCATCAGTCCCAAAACTGGGACCTGTAACACATATGTGTGTGTGTGTGTGTGTGTGTGTGTGTGTGTGTGTGTGTACATGCATGCATGTGTGTGTGTGTGTACGTGCTGTTACAGTTACATGCAGTGAGGCAGATTAGAAACTAAACTACACTGACATTTAATTGAACATCACCTTATTTAGAGGAAGAGGAAGTATTGAATGATGCATAAGGCATGCTATCTCATTAGTGGTCCAATGTTTGCTCAATAAAGTCTGAGCACCCAAGAAGAAGACCTTGTTGGTCACATGGCCTATTTCTACTTCTAATGAAAGTATCCTTGAGCAGGGTCTCTCTCTTTCCCTTTTCTRTTCCACTTTTCTCCCACGTTGAAGCTTCTTCCACTCTTCAACTCATGCACAGGACTTTGTCAGGACAGGTTACACATCCACCTCTACTATCTTACCAACAASCARAACCAATATCCATCATAAAAAGTAGTTTCTTCGTACATGCACAATATTTWGTGGTRGCAGTGAGAGTCCTAATCAAAACAAGTAGAAACACTTGTTTAGTGAAGGCTGCATGAAGAGTGAAATGTGTAACCAAAAAGGTCATTTTTATCTATGAGTGAGCCCAGTCGCCTGTAAAACCCAACCACAGTCCTACACTCAAACACTGCTGTGAGTCTGCCCAACATGTGCCTGCATCACCAGTGAAGCACCACCCTCAGGTAGTCTTTGGTAAGTGCATTGATTTAACTCAAGCTCTCGGTCTGGTCTGGACTGGAGTAATCTGAGGGAAAAGTAGGATCAGACACGGCTCTTAGTTCAGTTGTGAGTTATCTCCCCTAATGGTTAATGAGGATAGGATCTGAAGAGCATAGGATGATCCTAGATCTGTGAAGTGCCTAAGTCACAGGAGGTCGGTGACTCCTTAATTGGGGAGGACGGGCTTGTGGTAATGGCTGGAGGGGAATGAGTGAATGGTATCAAATACATGGTTTCCATTGGCTCCATTCCAGCCAATTATGAGCCGTTCTCCCCTCAGCAGCCTCCACTGGCCAAGTGTACCTCTAACCATAACGCTGTGTCTCAGCCAATTTCCCCAACATTAATGTGTTCACTGTCTGCTTCAAAGTCAGTGGGAGCTATCCAATAGCTACCGAGGTAATATGGAAAATAACAAAGTACAGTGCATTCGGAAAGTATTCAGACCTCTTGACTTTTTCCACATTTTGTTACGTTACAGCCTTATTCTAAAATTGATTACATAGTTTTTTCCCCTCATCTCTACACACAATACCCATAATGACAAGCAACATTTTTTTTTTTGCAAATGTATAAAAAAATTAAAAAAATATCACATTTACATAAGTATTCAGACCCTTTACTCAGTAACTTTGTTGAAGCACCTTTGGCAGTGATTACAGCCTTGAGTCTTCCTTCTTGGGTCGTTGAACGCACCCCAGTCTGAGTCCTGTACTCACTCTGGAGCAGGTTTTCATCAAGGATCTCTCTGTACTTTGCTCCGTTCATCTTTGCCTCGATCCTGACTAGTCTCCCAGTCCCTGCCGCTGAAGAACATCCCCACAGCATGATGCTGCCACCACCATGCTTCACCGTATTTTGGTTTCATCAGACCAGAGAATCTTGTTTCTCATGGTCTGAGAGTCCTTAAGTACCTTTTGGCAAACTCCAAGTGGGCTGTCATGTGCCTTTTACTGAGGAGTCGCTTTATCTGCCTAATTGTGAAGTGCTGCAAAGATGGTTTCCTTCTGGAAGATTCTCCCATCTCCACAGAGAACTCTTGGAGCTCTCGCGAGTGACCATAGGTTCTGGTCCTTCCTTGACTAAGGCCTTTCTCCCTCAATTACTCAGGTTGGCTGGCGGCCAGCTCTAGGAAGATTCTTGGTGGTTCCAAAATTCTCCATAAGAATGATGGAGACCACTGTTTTCTTGGGGACTTCAATGCTGCAGGAATGTTTTGGTACCCATCTTAGTCTGTGCCTCGACACAATCCTGCCTCGGAGCTCTACGGACAATTCCTTCGACCTCATAGCTTGGGTTTGTTCTGACATGCACTGTCAACTGGTGTGTGCTTTCCAAATCATGTCTAATCAATTAATTTACCACAGGTGGACTCCAATCAAGTTGTAGAAAACATTACAAGGATTATATATGGAACAGGATGCACCTGAACTCAATTTCAAGTGTCTTAGGAAAGGGTCTGAATACTTAAGTAAATAAGGATTTAAAATATATATATATACATTTTCAAAATGTTGAAAAACCTGTTTTCCTTTGCCATTATGGGATATGTATGTAGATTGATGACAACATTTATTTAATCATTTTAGAATAAGGCTGTAACATAACAATGTTGAAAAAGTCAAGAGTTCTTAACCACTTGTACATGCAGTGAAACAGGACAAATATAAGCACACGCTATTTGACCTTTTGAGTTGATGAAACAAAACTACAAATTGCAAACACCGGAAATATTAGACTAAACGTGAGTAATTGAGTAAATCCATCTCCCCGGTCCCGCAGCAGACAGAAAACCAGGCCATCCAGTTTCTCAGCTCTACATCTGTGAAACAGACTTTCAGACACTGTCAGGGTTGCTGAGTCCTCTAAGGCACACCCCAATAGCTTGCGTTTAACTGTACCCAGGCCCGTATTCACAAAGGATATCAGAGAAGGAATACATGAATATGGACCCTGTAGTTTATGTGACAAACTGAGTCAACAATGCCACCATAATGGGAGGTTTTGATATATATTTGACTCTAAATGATGTCAGCTCTCCACTACATCAGACTGGACAGAGATTCATTTTTCAATTATTTTCATTACAATACCACTTGTGCACACACACATTCATACACAGAGAACATTACTAGTGGGGCAAAAAGTATTAGTCAGCCACCAAATTGTATGCAAGTTCTCCCCACTTAAAAATATGAGAGAGGCCGAATTTTCATCATAGGTACCTTCTAACCTATGACAGACAAAATGAAGAAAAAAATCCAAAAATACACTGTAGGATTTTTTATGAATTTATTTGCAACACTTATGTGGAAAATAAGTATTTGTCAAGAAAAAAGTTTATCGTCAAGACTTTTTATATTACCCTATTGTTCGGCATGACAGAGGTCAAACGTTTCTGGTAAAGTCTTGCAACAAGGTTTTCACACCAGCTGTTGCTGTATTTTGGCCCATTCCTCCATGCAGATCTCCTCTAGAGCAGTGAGTTTGCGGCGTTTCTGGCAACACCAGGACTTTCCAACTCCCTCCTAAAGATTTTCTATGGGGTTGAGATGCTGGAGGATGGTAAGCCACTTCCAGATGACCTTGAAATTCTTCTTACGAAAGCCATCTCCTTCGTGACCCGGCATAGGTGTTTATCATTGTCATGCTGAAACGATCCGCCCACGTTTCTAGCTTCAATGCCCTTGCTGATGGAAGAAGGTTTATCACTCAAAATCTCACGATACAGGCGCCCATTACATTCTATTCCTTTACACGGATCGAGTCGTCCTGGGCCCTTGCCAAGAAAAACCAGCCCAAAGCATGAGTTTCCACCCCCATGCTCACAGTAGGTATGGTTTCTTTGAAGGCAACTCAGACTTCTTTGTCCTCCAAACACGACGTAGTTGGGTTTCCAAAAATTATATTTTGTCATCTGACCATATGACATCTCCCAATCTTCTTCCTGATTCATCCAAATCTCTCAGCAAACTTATACGGGCCCTGGACATTACTGGCTTAAGCCAGGGCACGTCTGCACTGCAGGATTTGAGTCCCTGGCGGGCGTAGTGTGTTACATAATGTAGGCTTTGTTACTTGTCCAGCTCTGCTGCAGCGTCATTCACTAGGTCCCTCCCCGTGTGGTTCTGGATTTTTTTCTCACCGCTTCTGTATCATTTTACCCCACGGTGACATCTTGCGTGGAGCCCCAGATCGAGGGTATTAATCATGCTTGTATGAGTCTGTCCATTCCTAATAATTGCTCCACAGTTGATTTCTTCAAACCAAGCTGCTTACCTATTGCAATTCAGTCTTCTCCAGCTGGTGCAAGGTCCTAACATTTTGTTTCTTGGTGTCCTTTGACACCCTTTGTCCATGGCATAGTGGAGTTCTGGAAGTGGTGACTGTTTGAGGTTGTGGACAGGTGTCTTTTACTACTCGAGTAAACAAGTTTCAATCAGGTGCCATTATACAGGTAACGAGTGGAGGACAGAGGAGTCTCTAAAGAAGAAGTTACAGTCCTATGGAGCCAAAAACTTGCTGTTTGTAGGGTGAAAAAGTACTTATTTTCCACCATAATTTGCAAATAAATCATATAAAGAAGTCCTACAATGTGATTTTCGGATTTTTTTTTCTCATTTGGTCTGTCAAGTGAAGTGTAACCTAGATAGAAAATAACCAGGCCTCTCTCATATTTTTTAAGGTGGGGAGAAACTACTTTTTTTGCGCCCACTGTACACACTATGTCATTCACTCTCTGTTATAAACACACTAGCAGAGAAGACAATACAAACTCTATAATCAATTCACTCTATGTTATAATACACACATACACAGAGACATACAAACTCTATATCATTCACCTATGTTATATACACCATACACAGAGACATACACACCTTATATCATTCACTCTATGTTATAGTACACACATACACAGAGACATACACACTCTATATCATTCACTCTATATTAAATACACACATACACAGAACAATACACACTCTCTAGTCATTCACTCTATATTATATACACACATACCAGAGAATAGCACTCTATATCATTCACTCCTATGTTAACACACATACACAGAGACATACAAACGGCTATATCATTCACCATACTCTTTATATACACACATACACAGAGACATACTACACTCTATATCATTCACTCTCTCCTGTTCATACACACATACACAGAGAATACACACTCGACACTCAAAGTCATTCACTCTATGTATATCCATACACCGGACATACAACCTTGATCATCATCGAACACATAAACATACAACTCTATATCATCACTCTTCTTATATGCACCTACACAGAGCTACACTTCAAGATATTCATCTAGTATACACAACAGAGAGTCAGCGAGCGACCTATAGCATTCTTGTATTTGTATCACACTATACGAGACACACAACTTATATCGATTCACCACAATTCTATTCACCTGCCTTCTTACTGACAGCCAGCTCCACATGACCACAGGACCACGCGGCCCCCCTGCACTATACACACTACTCAGATCATTCAACTCATGTATATCATTAACATAGACACATACACAGAGACATACACACTCTATATCATTCACTCTTATGATAATATACACACATACACAGAGACATACACACTCTATATCATTCACTCTATGTTATATACACACATACACAGAGACATACAACTCTATATCATTTCACTCTTATGTTATATACACACACATACCAAGACATACACACTCTATATCATTCACTCTATGTTATATACACACATACACAGAGACATACACACTCTATATCATCACTCTTATGTTATATACACACACTACACAGAGACATACACACTCTACATCATTCACTTCTATGTTATATAAACACATACACAGAAGACCATACAAACTCCTATATCATTCACTCAGTTATATCACACACATAACACAGAGACATACACACACTCTATAATCATTCACTCTATGGTTATTACTACACACTATCACAGAGATGACATATCACAACTCATATAACACTCACTATGTTACTATCACACACATACACAGAGACATACAAACTCTATATCATTCACTCTATGTTATATACACACATACACAGAGACATACACACTCTATATCACTTCAACTCTATGTTATATACACCACATACACAGAGACATACAACTACATATATCAGTTCACTCTAATTTATATACACACAATACACAGGACATACAAAACTCTATATCATTCACTTCTCACTCACCTCTATCACTCTCGTTCTTATCTCTCTCCCTCCCTCTCTCTCGTTATATGCACACATACCACAGAGAGACACACAAGCTCTCTATCACTCACCTCTCCTCTAGCAATCTCTTTATCTCTCTTCTCCCTCTCTATGTTAAATGTATACACACAATACAGACAACAGGACAACAACAGACAGACAGACGAACGAGGTGAGAAACAAGGACAGAGACACAAGAGAGAGA
>NW_019943309.1:213152-220517 GCF_002910315.2 Salvelinus sp. IW2-2015
CTGCAGATCCTCTCAAGCTCTGTCAGGTTGGATGGGGAGCATTGCTGCACAGCTATTTTCAGGTCCCTCCAGAGATGTTGAATTGGATTCAAGTCCAGGCTCTGGCTGGGCCACTCAAGGACATTCAGGGACTTGTCCCAAAGCCACTCCTGCGTTGTCTTGGCTGTGTGCTTAGGTCGTGAACTTCACCCAGTCTGATGTCCTGAGAGCTCTGGAGCAGGTTTTCATCAAGGATCTCTCTGTACTTTGCTCCGTTCATCTTTGCCTCGATCCTGACTAGTCTCCCAGTCCCTGCCGCTGAAGAACATCCCCACAGCATGATGCTGCCACCACCATGCTTCACCGTATTTTGGTTTCATCAGACCAGAGAATCTTGTTTCTCATGGTCTGAGAGTCCTTTAAGTACCTTTTGGCAAACTCCAAGTGGGCTGTCATGTGCCTTTTACTGAGGAGTCGCTTCCATCTGGCCTAATTGGTGAAGTGCTGCAAAGATGGTTGTCCTTCTGGAAGATTCTCCCATCTCCACAGAGGAACTCTGGAGCTCTGTCCGAGTGACCATCAGGTTCTTGGTCCTTCCTTGACTAAGGCCTTTCTCCCTCAATTACTCAGGTTGGCTGGGCGGCCAGCTCTAGGAAGATTCTTGGTGGTTCCAAAATTCTTCCATTTAAGAATGATGGAGACCACTGTTTTCTTGGGGACCTTCAATGCTGCAGGAATGTTTTGGTACCCATCCTTAGTTCTGTGCCTGCACACAATCCTGCCTCGGAGCTCTACGGACAATTCCTTCGACCTCATAGCTTGGGTTTTGTTTGACATGCACTGTCAACTGGTGTGTGCCTTTCCAAATCATGTCTAATCAATTTAATTTACCACAGGTGGACTCCAATCAAGTTGTAGAAACATTACAAGGATTATTAATGGGAACAGGATGCACCTGAACTCAATTTCAAGTGTCTTAGGAAAGGGTCTGAATACTAAGTAAATAAAGGTATTTAAAAATATATATATATACATTTTCAAAAATGTTGAGAAAACCTGTTTTCGCTTTGCCATTATGGGATATTGTATTGTAGATTGATGACAATCATTTATTTAATCATTTTAGAATAAGGCTGTAACATAACAATGTTGAAAAAGTCAAGAGTTCTTAACCACTTGTACATGCAGTGAAACAGGACAAATATAAGCACACGCTATTTGACCTTTTGAGTTGAATGAAACAAAATCTACAATTGCAAACACCGGAAATATTAGACTAAGCGTGAGTAATTGAGTAAATCCATCTCCCACGGTCCCGCAGCAGACAGAAAACCAGGCCATCCAGTTTCTCAGTCTACATCTGTGAAACAGACTTTCAGACACTGTCAGGGTTGCTGAGTCCTCTAAGGCACACCCCAATAGCTTGCCGTTTAACTGTACCCCAGGGCCCGTATTCACAAAGGATATCAGAGAAGGAATACACGAATATGGACCCTGTAGTTATGTTGACAAACTGAGTCAACAATGCCACCATAATGGGAGGTTTTGATATATATTTGACTCTAAATGATGTCAGCTCTCCACTACATCAGACTGGACAGAGATTCATTTTTCAATTATTTTCATTACAATACCACTTGTGCTGAACACAGACATTCATACACAGAGACATACACACTCTATATCATTCACTCTATGTTATATATACACATACACAGAGACATACACACTCTATATCATTCACTCATGTAATACACACACACAGAGCATACACACTCTATATCATTCACTCTATGTTATATACACACATACACAGAGACATACACACTCTATATCATTCACTCTATGTTATATACACACATACACAGAGACATACACACTCTATATCATTCACTCTATGTTATATACACACATACACAGAGACATACACACTCTATATCATTCACTCTATGTTATATACACACATACACAGAGACATACACACTCTATATCATTCACTCTATGTTATATACACACATACACAGAGACATACACACTCTATATCATTCACTCTATGTTATATACACACATACACAGAAACATACAACTCTATATCATTCACTCTATCACTCACTGTATCACTCTCCATCTCTCTCTGTTATATCACACATACACAGAGACATACACACTCTATATCATTCACTCTATCACTCACTCTATCACTCTCGTTCTTTATCTCTCTCCCTCTCTCTCTGTTATTACACACAACACAGAGAGACACACAAGCTCTCTATCACTCACTCTCTCTCTAGCAATCTCTTTATCTCTCTCTCCCTCTCTATGTTAAATGTATACCACATACAGAGACAGACAGACAGACAGACAGACAACGAGACACGAGAACGAGACAGAGAAGAGACGAGACAGACAGAAGAGACGAGAACGAGAGAAGAGACAGAGACAGAGAGAGAATGAGACAGAGAACAAGAGAGAGAATGAGACAGAGAACAAGAGAGAGAATGAGACAGAGAACAAGAGAGAGAATGAGACAGAGACAAGAGAGAGAATGAGACAGAGACGAGAGTGAGAATGAGACAGAGAACGAGAGTGAAAATGAGCAGAGAACGAGAGAAAACAAGAGAAACAAGACAGAGAATGAGAGAGAAAACAAGAGAGAACAAGACAGAGAATGAGAGAGAAAACGAGAGAGAGAACAAGAGAGAGAACAAGATCTAGAGACACCGGTGGGACATGACCTAACTCTTGTGGGAGGTGTGGCATTAGCTCAGATTGGCCTGCCAGTGTCGACAGGGTCTGCCGTGATTCTCATTGATTTACAGGTCCACACATCCCATCAGCTGTATGACAGTGCAATTATAGTGTCTGCCAGGAGCCTCAGCCACTCACAGCATCCCAATGCCGCTCCTCTGTGTGATAAAACAGGAGGAACAATGACGGTCCCACCGTGAAGCGGGATGCGTGTGTGAGATGGAGGAGAGAGAGAGAGAGAGAGACGACTAGGGTGTCTAGCAGTCTAAGCCACTGCCTCCGGATCACATAATATATTATTCTTCTGCAGCATATGTTCGGATCCGGTCTACACTCTCTCCTCTATCTTTCCCTTATACCTCTGTCCTATCCAATAACCCCAAAAAATGTGAAAAGTTGGCCTGCCCCACTCGTATTAAAAAAATAAATCACTAATCTAATATGATTGGATAGGTGAAAGTAAGGTTTAACATCATAGCTTTCACTAATTCAGATATGCCAAATCAGTGATTATTCCTAGGAAGGGATGAAGGAAGGATGCATGTTCAATCTATTTGATGAGGTCCCTTGTATATATGGGTGCAGGAACAAAACTAAGAAGCAGTATACCCTGTCTGACCGTGTGAAGATTTTTCCTTTATTTTGATGTTGTTTACACAGTGTCATGCCCTGATCTGTTTCACCTGTCCTTGTGCTTGTCTCCACCCCCCTCCAGGTGTTGCCCATCTCCCCTATTATCCCGTGTATTTATATCTGTGTTTTCTGTCTGTCTGGTGCCAGTTCGTCTTGTTTGTTCAAGCCTACCAGCGGTTTGTCTCAGCTCCTGGTTTTCCCTAGTCTCTCTTTTTCTCGTCCTCCTGGTTTTTGCCTTTGCCTGTCCTGACCCTGTACCTGCCCGCCTGACCACTCCCTGACCCTGCCTGTTGTCCTGTACCTTTGCTCCACCTCTGGATTACCGACCTCTGCCTGACCTGACCCTGACCCCGACCCTGACCCTGAGCCTGCCTGGCCTCCTGTACCTTGGCCTCTACTCTGGATTATCGACCCCTGCCTGCCTGGACCTGTCTTTGTCTGCCCCTGTGGTTACAATAAACATTGTTACTTCACACAGTCTGTACTTGGGTCTTACCTTGATTCATGACACACAGATGAAGAAATCTGGAATGTGCATCCACCACTCTCTCAATGAACSCTTACGCAAATGTATGGGCATAATGTGTTGTGAGTAAGAGAGAGCCTGGGACTCGAGGTTCTATRGGCATTTTGTCTGAATGTAGTTATTGACATAGCCTTATTCTGTTAKATTTTCTCTACCTATATAGTACTCTCTAAATACACCCAATGCATGTTGTTGAAAAGGTATACAAGATCAAYAAATGTGCTGACAACATTCAAACCAATGAGGGTTTGAAAATGTAAAGCCAATTATGTCAGAATCATCTTTTAAAACCTTATAGTCCCAAGCTTTCATAATAMCATTGGTCCAGCCAGTAGGACACCATAGCAGGAGACGATGGTGGGACATTCGTAAGAAAGACTGTGATTCAAACCCTGCAAGCACATCTGTCTGTACATTACATTACATTTGGTTGGTCATGGCTCCTGGGAGAAGTTTCCCCTCCCCCATTCCTAACCTTAATCATTAGTGGAGATCAGCTTCCCCTTCCCCAGAGAAGTTTCCCCTCCCCCATTCCTAACCTTAATCATTAATGGGGAAATCTGAGCCAAGATCAGTGTCTAGGGTCAATTGCACCCTACACTTTGGTCATGAAACAAACAGGAAATTGAGCGAGGTAAATACAAAAAATTACATCGGAAGCATATTTTGAAGGAACTACAGTTCATTCGGAAAGTATTAACCTGTACTAGTGTGAGGTGTGAAATGGAAATGTATATTTTGCATATCCCAACTCCCCTAAGACACCCTCGGAGAGTGGGCTCACTTCCTGGGATCAATTTGCTAATCAGGGTGGGCAACTTTGATGGGCGGGGGCCACAAAAAATCTACAAACACCATGAGGGTCATCAGTTGCTCGTGAATCTGCGTACCCACGTGTTAGCGACATGGGCGAATTGAGTGACAATCAGTGACTGACATAAACAACAGAAAAACTGCTGATTCCCAACCAAATGTTGAAATTCCTTGTGCATTCTACTATTCTAGGTTGTAACAGTAAGTTGAGACCCAGAATTGTATTTTATTTGATTATTATAAATGTTTTCTTTTATTGATCCGAGGGGCTTCAAAAGGGGCGGGCTGCATCCCTGTGCTAATTGGGCAGAAGTTATATTTGGATATGTTTGCTTATTTTGAATATGACACACTGTATGTTTGTTGTTGGGCCTTAGCCTACTTGTACACACAGTTCATGATTAATATGGTTTATTTGACGATAGATATGTTTTGCATGAAGTTATTGGTACTAACAAGGATGTGACTTATTTTTCCCCAGCAGTGCTGACTGAGTTTACTGTATGTGGCTCTATTCATTAACTGTTAGCGGTGTGTTTGTTGTTTTTCTTTGGACTGATCTCGGTCCTCAATATAAAAAGACATGTAGACCCATAGTCAATGCAAAAACCCAGATGCAATGGTACACACCGGAATCAAGCTCGCCGGGTTTGATTATTAACATTACTGATTGCTCTGACCACAAGTTAGCACTATTTGTACTAGCTAGCCTATAATTTCTGTAATATCATCAGTTTGCCAATGGTATTTTTCCAATCCATCAATATAGGTCTACCAGTTCATTTTGAATGATTAGCCTGAAGAGCATCTTTAATGTAGGCTACTTCCCCAAAATATAATTATCCTCTCTACTCTGTTTATTCAAAAACAAAGAGCATCCGAAAGTGGTCTCAGATACAAGGTCATTTTGAACTATAGGCCTAGTCATTTTCCTGGGGGTTGATGTAATAGAATCTCTCTACTGAGAGATTCTATTACACAGAGAGATTTCATGTATACTGTACATTAAATATAAATCATACTGTACCAGTAACATGGAGACAGACACCTGCTGGGTTGTTTTGCTAATACTGTATGTCATGTTAGACTTGTATATCTGCGACCTGCTGATTTAAAAAAAGGTTAATTGAACTGAGTCATTAAAAAATAAAATAATAATAAGAAAATCAACATTAAAGGTTGATAGCCATTAGATACGTCATTAGATACGTCATTAGATACGTATTAGATACGCCATTAGATACGTCATCAGATACGTCATGTCCATTAGATACGTCATTAGATACGTCATTCAATACGTATTAATACGTCATCAGATACGTCATTAGATTCGTCATTAATACGTCATTAGATACGGTTAGTAGACGTCATTAGATACGTCATTAGATACGTCATAGATACGCCATTAGATACGTCATTAGATACGTCATTAGATACTCATTGTACGTCATTAGATACGTCATTTAGATTAATCATTAGAGTACGTTAGATACGTCATTAGATACTCATAGATACGTCATTAGATACGCTTAGATACGTCATTAGATACCGTCATTAGATACGTCATCAGATACGCTCATTAGATACGTCATTAGATACATCATTAGATACGTTAGATACGTCAGTTAGATATGTCATTAGATACGTCATTAGATACGTTAGATACGTCATTAGATACGTCATTAGATACGTCATTAGATACGTCATCAGATACGTCATTAGATACTCATTAGATAACATTAGATACGTATTAGATACGTCATTAGATACGTCATTAGATACGTCATTAGATACGTCATTAGATACGTCTTAGATACGTCATTAGATACGTCATTAGATACGTTAGATACGTCATTAGATACGCATAGATACGTCATTAGATACGTTAGATACGTCATTAGATACGTCATTAGATACGTCATTAGATACGTCATTAGATACGTCATTAGATTATTACGTCATAGATACGTCATTAGATACATCATTAGAAACGTCATTAGATACGTCATTAGATACATCATTAGAGATACGTTTATTAGATACGCAATATAGATATGTCATTAGATACGCCATTACGTCATTAGATACGTCATTAGATACGCCATTAGATACGTCATTAGATACGTCATTAGATACGTCATTAGATACATCATTAGATAGCCATTAGATACGTCATTAGATACTCATCAAGTACGTCATCAGATACGTCATTAGATAACGTCATTAGATACATCATTTATATAAGCCATTAGATACGTCATTAGATACGTCATAGATACGTCATTAGATACGTCATCAGATACGTCATTATATACGCCATTAGATACGTCATTAGATACGTCATTAGATACACCATTAGATACGTCATTAGATACGTTAGAACGTCATTCGATACGTCATTAGATACGTCATCAGATACGCCATTAGATACGTCATTAGATACGTCATTAGATACGCGCATTAGATACGTCATATAGAATACGTTAGATACGTCATTCGATACGTCATTCGATACGTCATTAGATACGCCATTAGATACGTCATTAGATACGTCATTAGATACATCATTATATAAGCCATTAGATACGTCAATTAGATACGTCATTAGATACGCCATTAGATACGTTCATTAGATACGCATCAGAATCTAGATACGTCATTAGATA
>NW_019943309.1:222212-228438 GCF_002910315.2 Salvelinus sp. IW2-2015
GTCAGGTGATTCGCTCAGTAAATCCAACAAAACATTGATAAAAGTGTACTAAATGTACTGTAAGATCCTAACTTTCTATACTGTCTCTTTCTGCTTACCCTCTCAACTAAGGAGTGATATCCGGGCTCAGTGACATCCATCGGAAACCTTCACAAAACACAATGACAATCATTCTCTAACACATCTTTGACCATAGTGGATACTTGTACACTGACATTTTCAGGTAACAGACTTTCTGTTTGTGCCGATAAATGTTGCTGCACGCTGTTGTTACTGAGGAGAAACCATGGAGATAGGCATCCAGCCATGACACTTCTCTTACCCTTCATCAAGAACACTGGTCATCACGGTTGTAGGGATGCAAAGACATCTCTCTAAGGTCCCTCTGAACCCGTGGGACAGGATGCCAGCAGACACCCAAGGACTCATGACAAACACTAGAGGTCTTCTTTCCTGAAATACATCAAACTCAATGTCAAATCCATAACCGACAGACTGCAGCCGAATTCATTGACAATTCAAACGTACAGTCACTGACATTTCCTTTGAGAAAGAGTGTTTGAATGGCTTTACCCACTTCATATGTATATACTGTATTCTAGTCATTGCTCATCCTATATACTGTAACTACTGCTGTACACACCTTTATATTCAATTATACTGTCCATACTGTCTTTATACACCATCATATGTATATTATATACATTATGCGTAAATATCAGTGGAGGCTGCGGAGGGGAGGACGGCTCATAATAATGGCTGGAACAGAATGGAATGGCATCAAACACATAGAAACCAATTAACATGCCACCAACCTCAAGTGGTATATTTAAGCAATAAGGCCAGAGGAGGTGTGGTATATGGCCAATTTTTTTTTTTTTTTTTTTTTTTTCACCTTTAATTTAACCAAGGTAGGGCTAGTTGAGAAACAAGTTCTCATTTGCAACTGCGGACCTGGCCAAGAAAAGCATAGCAGTTGTGAACAGACAAACACAGGAGTTACACATGGAGAGTAAACAATAAACAAGTCAATAACATGGTTAGAAAAAAAAAAAAAGAGAATCTAATATTACAATGTGTTGCAAAAGGCATGAGGTAGGCAATAAATCGATAATTACAATTTAGCAGATTAACACTGGAGTGATATAAATTCATCAGACGATCATGTGCAAAGAAGAATACGGTGTTGCAAAAGAGCAGAAAAGTTAAAATAAATAAAAAGCAGTATGGGGGTGAGTAGGTAAGGTTAGGTAAATGGAATGGTGGGGAGTGTTACAGATGGACTGATGTACAGCTGCAACGATCGGTTAGGCTGCGCGGATAGCAGATTTATACCATGGGCTAAGGGCTGTTTTTTAAGCACGAACCCGAGAGGGTACCTTATTGCTATTACAAACTGCTTTACCAAACGTAATTAATGCATAAAAATAAATATTTTGTCATAACCCGTGGTATACGGTCTGACTCACCCAGTTTATAAATAGTTTTCTTCCGGTCTCTGACATCGCTTTCTGAATATTTCTTAATTTCTTTCTTTGTACTTGATATATTATGTTTGTATTGTTATGTTATTGCTCTCGGTTATTACTGCATTGTTGGAGTTTAGGAAACACAAAGCATTTCACTTGCACCTTGCAAATATAATCTGCAAATCTGATATCTTAGCCTCATATACTACCGCACCAAAAGAAACTTGTTAGTCCCTCTGGATAAAGCAAAGAGATTGTTGTTATTGCATTGAAAACTGATTGGGTAGCATTATATTGTCTCATAACTATTGTTGTCCTCTTGTCCTCAGGCTTGTGGATCTAGCACATGTTTGACCACGCTCAGGACGCTGCGCCCATCACCCATCCACCTGCCTAACCTGTAAGTGCTACTTGCTGTCAGTGAAAGGCCCAGCTGTGTGTMTGAAACATAGATGCCATCAATTCCTTTTCAATTCAGTCAATACAAGAAGTAAACTCAAATTCCAGTTCCAATTTTCCTCAATGTTTCTTTATGAGAAAAAAATTGATTTGGAATTTCTGTTTACTTCTTGTATTGACCTAATTGAAATGGAATTGACCCCAAATGTGGTTTGAAGTTAACATTGTCATTAAGTTAGTGCTCTTTTCATTATATCTTATTGGTCATGTGGTCCCACTCTTGTGATGAGAATGGTGTTATCTGGCCCAACCTGACCACCACCTTTGAACCTTCACTCATGTATGTCTCGCAGGTTGACACTGAGAGCAACGGGTGATAGGCTGCAGGCTGTGTCCCGTGGTCTGGGGGTCACAGCGGGACGTGAGGTAACCATGACCCAACTTCAAGTCCCTCTCCATTGTCCTGCCACTGCCAGCCAGAGGGCAGCAGCTCTCCACTGCCTCAGTAACCTGGTGCGAGTGTTCCGCCGCTCTCATGGCCTGTGGAGTGGACAGGGAGTGGGTGAATGGGTAATATCCACCACTACGGGGTCAGAGATCACTGTGCGAGCTGCAGGCATGTTYCCGAGCTGCCTTCGCTTTGATGGTAGGATCAGAGCCCAGGTCTCCATCTCCGGCCAACTCCTCTCCTTGACCTCTGGTGGCTCCAACAAGCCGGCCCATGCCGCTGCACCATCAGCGAGTGATCAGACCAAGAGTTATTTTCCTTGCAAAACCTCTGTGATAAGTAGACAACCCAGTCGAGCACAGAAGCTCTGGAAGAAGAGCCCCAAGCACAAACATTGTCACAACGCCAACAAGCTGTGCATGGTCCCAGAGATGCTCCTCGTGRACACCCTGTGCAGATTTGTGTACGCCATCTACCCCCTGAAGGACTTRTCTCCGTGGATAGAGGAGGTTATTSAAAAACGTATAGAGCTGACATGGCAACTGTTCCTCCTGGTCCAAGAGGCCTTGGCAAAAGCTACGAAGACCAGAGCCCTACAAAGAGCACTGAGAAGGCTTTCAGAGCCTAACCAAAACCATGGTCCACTGGAGCTCCGGCTAGGAGACCTGCTCTACAGCAACTTTGAGAAGGACTTCCCTTCACAGCGCCCTCTGGTGCCAGAGGCCTTCCTGGGMGACCACCAGCTCTGCTTGGAAGTGTCTGTCATGGTGAGCAGGGTGCTCCTACAGCACTGGACCCCCAGGATAACTTTCTCCCCTGACTGTGAGGTGCAGGACATTAGTCCCAGACTGAGGCGTCACAGCGGGAGCCTCACTCGCCACTGGTCCTCGATGGACAATCTCAGCGAGGTAAGGTTTGAGCATCGAAACCACATCTACACTGAAATAAATGACTGTAGGAAACATGTTTTCACATCATTAGTTAACATTACTGAATGGAATATTCGCATCTGACTTGTGACTTCTGTGGTGCTTTTAGTTTGCTGATGAAGGTGATGAGGAGCAGTGCTCTGTGGGTAAGTTTTCCAGCTGTACACACACCCTAGGTTGAAAATGGAAGGCCTACAAGGAAACGTTAGGAAACTAAAGTAAACTAAAGGGCTAATTGCTTGTGCTGTTTTTCTTTCAGAAGCTGACGGAAAGCAGGAGAAAAAAGGACTGCAGAGTTTTTTTTCGCAGAGTTTGGAATTCATTGAAGCAATCCGCCATCTGTGGCTGTCTGCGCTCTAACTAAGCACATTTTATTATTTTTTAATAAAGATTTTTTATTTTTTATGAAAACGTAACAATAGACTTGCTTGCATAATAATTGTACTGCTATGACAAACTCTTTAAAATAGTGTATATTGGAAAAATGATCAGGAGTAATAACTCCTGCAGTGACGACCTGTGAGGGAAGCTGTGATTTCTTATTTATTCACTTTTATTTAACCAGGGAAAAACTCATTGAGACCAAGGTCTCATTTGCAAATGTACCCTGGGAACAACACATAAAATAACATCATACACAATTTAAAACACAAAACTAAATAAATAGCAAATTATTATATACACAATAAACAATCAAACAAAACAAACACATTTTCAATATAAAAATCCCTTTCTCCTAAACTGACCTAGAGACGCAACACATCCAAATGAAACGTTACTTGGAGATTATTCCACATGATAGGAGCCTGGTAGATAAAGACAGATTTACCCAACTCTGTGGAAACACGTGGAGTCTCCATCATTAACCCTGTGATCCAGTGTTGTAATCCCAGTTCCTATATTTCAACCATGATGTTAAGTAAATTGGTAGTTTATTGAGTAAGGCTTTAGAAACAAAAACAGAATAATGAAGTGACCTAGGTGTTTTTAGCGAGGTTCTACCAACTTAATGAAACGGAGGTGACTGTCAGAACTGTCAGATGTTATAAACAAGGTCCGCTGTGATAAATTGTGTCCAAGTGTTTCAAAACACTGGGAGCTGCATTCATGTATAATATATTGCCATGCTCTATAACAGAATAAATGTAGACTGAATCATCTGTTTTCTACTATTAATGAGAGGCCCTATTCCTACAGAAGAAGCCCAACTTAAATTCTTAATTTCTTGACTAACTCATCAACATCAGGGGCTCCCAAGTAGACCAGCGGTCTAAGGCACTTCTCAGTGCTAGAGGTGTTACTACAGACACCCTGGTTCTAATCCAGGCTGTATCACAACAGTCCACAATTGAGTGTCCCATAGAGAGCTGCACAATTGCCCAGAATCGTTTGGCCAGTGTTGGCTGTCATTATAATAAGAATTTTGTTCTTAACTGACTTGCCTAGTGAAATATAAATAAAATATTTTTTTTAAAAAGATAGCTTTTGTCAATCCAGATGCCAAGATATTTATAGGTGTGGACACGATCAATGGGGGCACCATCTAACGTACTTATGCACTAATCACCAGTTACATTATTACATTATTTGGAAAATAACATGTTCTTGGTTTTACCAGCATTTAGTACCAACTCAGGTCAACCAAGGTTTTCTGCAAGCCAGTAGAAGCAGATTGAATGGTCAACAGAGCCTGAGCTGCCATAGGGGAAGTAGCATATACAACAGTGTATCTGCGTCCAGATAAATGTTACAGTTTTGTACAGATCGACCAATACTGTTAATATAAATAGTGAAAATAACTGCACCAAGAATCAAACCCTTTTGGACACCTTTTGTTTTGTCTGGAAGTCCTGGTTTAATGTCATCTGTAAATAACACTGTGTTCTGTCTTTTTAAATCATTCTCAAACCGACTACAAGCAGCCCAATCTAAGCCAATTGTAGAGAGTTTCTGAATAAGTAACGTGTGATCCACAGTGTTGAATGCCTTGGACAGGTCAATGAAGAGGGCAGCACAGTGTTGAATGCCTTGGACAGGTCAATGAAGAGGACAGCACAGTGTTGAATGCCTTGGACAGGTCAATGAAGAGGGCAGCACAGTGTTGAATGCCTTGGACAGGTCAATGAAGAGGGCAGCACAGTGTTGAATGCCTTGGACAGGTCAATGAAGAGGGCAGCACAGTGTTGAATGCATTGGACATGTCAATGAAGAGGGCAGCACAGTGTTGAATGCCTTGGACAGGTCAATGAAGAGGGCAGCACAGTGTTGAATGCCTTGGACAGGTCAATGAAGAGGGCAGCACAGTGTTGAATGCCTTGGACAGGTCAATGAAGAGGGCAGCACAGTGTTGAATGCCTTGGACAGGTCAATGAAGAGGCAGCACAGTGTTGAATGCTTGGACAGGTCATGAAGAGGGCAGCACAGTGTTTCTTCAGTGTTTCTTCATTTATGACATCATTTAAAACCATAGAAGTAGCAGAGATGGTATTAAGACCCGGTCTGAAACCTGACTGTTTTACATTCAGAAAAATGTAGCAGTTAAAGGGATCTAAGCTTTGTTGAATCAATGATTTCAGGATCTTTGCTTGGCAAGAGAGTTTGGAAATGGGACGATAATTATTTAGATCACTCTGGTCGCCGGCATTATGTAGAGGAAGAACATGGCCGCTTCCAAACTCTAGGGATAGTACTCAATATAAATGTCAAGTTAAAAATATGTGTTCAAATCAATCAATGGAGCAGAAAGCTGTAATTAGAAGGGATCAAGCATATCAGCCCCAGTAGTTTTTTAACATCAATCATAAGTAGTTGTTCCAATACATCAGAAGTAGACAGCTTGCTCAGAGAGTAAAAGGTTTCACTGGGGGTTGTCTGGTCCTCTGTCAAGTCGACTAGCAGCTGGGAGAGGGACGAGCAGTTTACTGACTTACCCAGGTCTATTAAACCAAAGATTTCTTTCAAAACAAAAAAACGACAGACAT
>NW_019943310.1:0-14161 GCF_002910315.2 Salvelinus sp. IW2-2015
ATGGAGGTTGGAGAAGTGCCCCTGGTTATCTGTAATGAGTGTTGGAGAGTGCCTGCTATCTGTAATGGGGTGTTGGGAGTGCCCTGGCTTCTGTTAAAATGGGTGTTGGAGGTGCCCCTGGTTATCTGTTAAAGTGTGTGCCTGCTATGTAGGTTGGAGAGTGCCCTGTTATCTGTAAAATGGGTGTGGAGAGTGCCCCACGTTTCTGTAATGGGGGTGTTGGAGAGGCCCCTGGTTTATCTGTGTTAGATGGCCTGCATCGTATGGGTTAGAGTGCCCCTGGTTATCTGTAAATGGGCGTAGTTGGAGAGTTGCCCCTTCTATCTGTTAATGAGGTGGTTGAGAAGGCCCCTGGTTATCTGTAAATGGGGTGTTGGAGGTGCCCCTGTCTATCTGTAAATGGAGTGTTGGAGAGTGCCCCTGTCTATTCTGTAATGGAGTGTTGGAGAGTGCCCCTGGTTATACTTAAATGGGGTGTTGGAGATGTCCCTGGTTATCTTGTAAATGGGGTTGTTGGGAGTGCCCCTGTCTATCTGTAAATGAGCGTGTTGGAGAGTGCCCTGGTTATCTGTAAATGGGGTGTGGAGAGTGCCCCTGTCTATCTGTAAAATGGGGTGTGAGAGTGCCCCTGTCTATCTGTAAATGGAGTGTGGAGAGTCCCCTGTCTCGTAAATGGGGTGTTGGGAGAGTGCCCTGGTTATCTGTAAATGGGGTTGGGTTGCCCTGGTATCTGTAATGGGGGTTGGGAGTTGCCCCTGTCTATCTGTAAATGGGGGGGTTGAGAGGCCCCTGGTTATCTGTAAATGGGGGTGTGGAGAGTGCCTGGTTATCTGTAATGGGGTTGGAGGTGCCGTCATATCTGTAAATGGGTGTTGGAGAGTGCCCCTGGTTTTATCTGTAAATGGGGGTTGGAGGTGCCCTGATATCTGTAAATGGGGTGTTGGAGAGTGCCCTTTATGTAATGGGGTGTGGAGAGTGCCCTAGTTATCTGTAAATGGGTGGTTGGAGAGTGCCCCTGTCTATCTGTAAATGGGGTGTTGGAGAGTGCCCCTGGTTATCTGTAAATGGGTGTTGGAGAGTGCCCCTGGTTATCTGTAAATGGGTGTTGGAGAGGTGCCCCTGTATATCTGTAATGGGGTGTTGGGAGTGCCTGGTTATCTGTATGGGGTGTTGGAGAGTGCCCCTAGTTATCTGTAAATGGGGTGTTGGAGAGGTGCCTGTTTATCTGTAAATGGGGTTGTTGAGAGTGCCCTGTTATCTGTCAATGGGGTGTTGGAGAGTGCCCCTGGTTATGCTGTCAAATGGAGGTGTTGGGGAGTGCCCCTAGTTATTGTAATGAGAGTGTTGGAGAGTGCCCTGTTTCTGTAAATGGGTGTTGGAAGAGTGCCCCTGGTTATCTGTAAATGGGTGTTGGAGAGTGCCCTGGTTATCTGTAATGGGGGTGTTGGAGAGTGCCCCTGTCTATTCTGTAAATGGGGTGTTGGAGAGTGCCCCTGTTATCTGTATGGGGTGTGGAGGAGTGCCCCTGTTATCTGTAAATGGGGTGTTGGAGATTTGCCCCTAGTTATCTGTAAAATGGGGTGTGGAGAGTGCCCCTTAGTTTCTGTAAATGGGTGTTGAGGTGCCCTGGTTTTGTAAATGGGTTTGGAGAATGCCCCTAGTTATCTGTAAATGGAGAGTGTTGGGAGAGTGCCCCTGTCATATCTGTAATGGGGTGTTGGAGAGTGCCCTGGTTATCTGTAAATGGGGTGTTGGGAGTGCCCCTGGTTTCTGTAAATGAGTGTTGGAGAGTGCCTGGCTATCTGTAAATGGGGTGTTGGAGAGTGCCCCTGGTTATCTGTAAATGGAGTGTTGAGGAGTGCCCCTGGTTATCTGTAAATGGAGTGTTGAGAGTGCCCCTGGCTATCTGTAAATGGGTGTTGGAGAGTGCCCCTGGTTATCTGTAAATGGGGTTTGGAGAGTGCGCCCTGGCTATCTGTAAATGGAGGTTGGAGAGTGCCCCTGTCTTATCTGTAAATGGGGTGTTGGAGAGTGCCCCTGGTTATCTGTAATGGGTGTTGGAGAGTGCCCCTGGTTATCTGTAAATGGTGGTGTTGGAGAGTGCCCCTGGTTATCTGTAATGGGGTGTTGGAGAGTGCCCCTGGTTATCTGTATAATTAAACAAAACAAGACAATGGTGATGTCTGGTTTGCTTATTAAGACACTTTGAAAATATTTTTAGCCTACTTTTACTTTTGATACTTAGGTAAATTTAGCAATTACATTTACTTTTAAATACTTAAGTTATATTTAAAACCAAATACGTTTTTTACTTTTTTTCAAGTAGGATTTTATTGGTGTGACCTTTCACTTTTACTTGAGTCATTTTCTATTAAGGTTCTTTACGTTTACTTCAAGTATGATAATTGGGTACTTTTTCCCACCACTGTCCACCCGGGACACTCTGGACTAATATGAATTATTCCCGGTTATTGAAACTTGGTAATTTAATGTTTGAAAAGTAATTTAAAGATAATCCCCAGGTTATATACGTACATGTTGATGTTTGTTCCACGTGCCCTGATTGTGTCAAACCCCCAGAGTGGTCTAGGATGAGGTTGCGGGGCAGCGTGTGAAAACTCTGGGAGCTCAACACAAGGATAGACAACGCATAGAAGAGATCAAGGGAGATACTCTTTACACACCCACTAAAGGTACTGTCATAGCACTCACTACCAAACACCCACTAAATATATCTTCATCGTCACTCACTACCAAACACCCATCAAGATCTGTCATAGTCACTCACTACCAAACACCCACTAAAGTACTATCATCGTCACTCACTTACCAACACCCACTAAAGTATATCATCGTCACCTCAATACCAACACCACTAAAGATACTATCATCGTCACTCCTACTCACTACCACAACACCCACTAAAAGATTATATCATCGTCTCCTACTCACTTACCAAACACCCACTAAAGTACTGTCATAGTCACATCCCTACTCACTACCAAACACCACTAAAGATACTATCATGTCACTCATAACCAACACACTAAAGTATATCATCGTCACCTCACTACCAAACACCCACTAAAGATACTATCATCGTCACTGCACTACCAAACACCCACTAAAGATACTATCATCGTACATCACTACAAACACACACTAAAGGTTATCGGAATCACTCCTCAACACAAAATGTTAGGCTCAACTTCCTCACTCTCTGTTAAACCATGTGAGATGTGTTCTCATTTTTGAGCTAGCCTCCTCTCTTTGGACTGGCCAGGTGGTGGGTAAAAGGTAACTGTGAGGTGTGTCAGTCTCAGGCATGGCATGGTGTGATGTTCCAAGAAATCTGTTTACCAAACCTGTTACACCGACTAGCCTATCCTAGCATCTAAGCAGGTTTTAGACATTTCTCGATTTGTGTGTTAGTCCTGAACTGGCTCACCTTATCCACCTTCCGCTTGATAATGGCGTAGTTGACTAGTCCATTATACCGTCGCTTGATAATGGCAGGTCGACTCTACCTTATCCACCTTGTCAAGGTTGATAATGAGCAATCTGTTCCTGAACTAGCTCACTTATTCACCTTGTCAAGGGTTGTAATGAGCTAGTCCTGAACTAGACTCACCTTATCCCATTGTCAGGCTTGATAGATGAGCAGTAGTCCTGAACTCGCTCACCTTTCACCTTGTCAAGGGCTTGTAATGAGCAGCTTAGTCCTGAACTAGCTCACCTTATTTCACCTTGTCAAGGGCTGATAATGAGCATAGTCTGAACTAGCTCACCTTATTCACCTTGTCAAGGGCTTGATAATGAGCAGTAGTCCTGAACTAGCTAACTTATTCACCTTGTCAAGACTTGATATATGAGCAGTGTCCTGAACTAGCTCACCTTATTCATACCTTGTCAAGGCGAGTAAATGCAGTAATCTTTATCCTGAACTAGCTCACCTTATTCACCGTGTCACGGCTTGATAATGAGCAGTAGTCCTGAACTAGCTCACCTTATTCACCTTGTCAAGGGCTTGTTAATGGTTGTAGTCCTGACTAGCTCACCTTTATCACCTTGTCAAGGGCTTGTAATGAGCAGTAGTCCTGAACTAGCTCACCTATTCACCTTGTCAAGGGCTTGATAATGAGCAGTAGTCCTGAACTAGCTCACCTTATTACCTTGTCAAGGCTTAATAATGAGCAGTAGTCCTGAACTAGCTCACCTATTCACCTTGTCAAGGCTTGTAATTGAGCAGTAGTCCTGAACTAGCTCACCTTATTCACTTGTCAAGGGCTTTTTGAATAATGGCACGTAGTCCTGAACTAGCTCACCTTATTTCACCTAGTCAAGGGCTTGATAATTAGTTGTAGTCCTGGACTAGCTCACCTTATTCACCTTGTCAAGGGCTTGATAATGAGCAGTATTCCTGAACTAGCTCACCTTAACCCCTTGTGTCAAGGTTGATAATGAGTTGTAGTCCTGAACTAGCCTCACCTTGAACTTGATAATGAGCAGTAGTCCTGAACTAGCTCACCTTATTCACCTTGTCAAGGGCTTGATAATGAGTTGATCATGTGCGCTATCTCCGGGAATAGATCAAACACATGGAATGGCTGGGTGTGGTGGTTCTTCAAAAACTATATTTTCTAAGGTTGAACATTTTTTGGTAACTGAAAAAAAAAAAATCCCAGGTTTTCCAGCAATCCTAGTTGTAGGATTCCTGGATTTCCTGCTTATTCACTACCTAATTCCAGGAATATTCAAACCAGGATTTCCTGCTTATTCACTACCTAATTCCAGGAATATTCAAACCAGGATTTCCCGCTTATTCACTACCTAATTCCAGGAATATTCAAACCAGGATTTCCTGCTTATTCACTACCTAATTCCAGGAATATTCAAACCAGGTTTTCTAGAAAACCAGGGAGTTTTGGAAAAGATACAGGAATGTTGCAATCCTAATCTAAGCAGTTTGCTACTATTGCTTTTCTCCATTATGAGAAGGAAGATGGCGCCGTACTGTATGGCTGCCATCTTGCTAGCTCCAACCCACTTTGCTATTTTGGGATTCTTTTGACGTTTATCTTGACTTTTTTTTTTTGCACGAAATGTATCGGCTATCATTTCTTATGTTCGACAATGACTTTTTGATCAGATCGGCAGTTATTGACCTCAATTTCGGCTTCGACTCATCTTCCCTGGGCTCTTTGTGTAATTCGCAATGCAATTTTCGGGCTACCCAAGAGGAAATGCCTGCTAAAAAGAAGCAGGAAAGGGGAATCCTGGCGAGATTAAAGCGACGGGAAAAGCGGCCATATCTTATCTCCATTCTATTGGCCAATCACCTGATAATAAATAAAATGGATGACCTCCGACCGTGGATTTGCTACCAATGGGACTCTCGTAATTGCAATATTCTCTGCTTTTCTGAAACTTGGTTTTCGGACAAGATACTCCTCGTGGCTATCCAACTCGATGGATTCTCCATTCACCGAGCGGACAGGCCATTAGATTCACGGAAATCAAGAGGGGGAGGGGTATCTTCATCAACAGCAAACGGTGTGTTGACTCTAGTGCAGTGTAAGTCTCTACCCATTGTTCACCTGTCTTGGAATACCTGATTGTCAAATGCAGACCCATCTACCTCCAGAGAGAGTTTATTTGTTATCAAGACTGCTGTAGATATTCCACCTCAGGACAACCACAACAAGCTGGAACTTAACGAACTGTACGAGGCTATGAACAAGCAGGAATCCATGGCTGCTTTTTAATTCCGACACGTAATGCCCGACTCCCATCAACGCGTCTCCTTTGCCACTAGGGGCGATAAAGACCACTCTTACTCTACTCACACGCAAGCGTTAAAGGCCCTCCCTTATCCCCCCCATGATTCTATACTCCTGCTTCCTGTCTACAAGTAGAAGATGCTCAAACAGGAAGTACCCGCTCCATTGAGAAATGGTCCTCTGAATCGGAGGCTATGCTACAGGACTGCTTTGCTAGGTCTGACTAGAATATGTTCTGGGACTCCGTCAATAGAAGCAGAAGCTAAAAACCAGAATATACCCGTGACTCGGTTGAGAAACGGTAATGAGAATCAGAGGTTATGCTACAGGACTGCTTTGCTAGCGCTATTTGGAATATGTTCTGGGGCTCCGTCAATAGCGTCGACGAGCTAAACCCCTCCGAAACCGTCTTCATAAGGAAATTCATCGCCGACGTCGTCCCCACAGTGAGGGTTCGCTGCTTAACCCAATCAAAAGCCCTGGATTAACACAGAGGTTGGTGCTAAGCAAAAGGACAGGGTTACCACACACAGAGCTATCACAGACAACCCTGGAGGCTACGGCTGAGGACAGGAACAAGTACAAGAAGTCCCACTCCGACCTCTGCAGAGCCATCAAACAACAAAAGGACGATATAGGAACAAGGTGTAATCATACTACACAGGCTCTGACGTCCGCCGCATGTGGCATGGGGCTACAGTCCATTACGGATTACAAAAGGAAGACCCAACTGTGATCTGCCCAACGATGCCTCTCTACCAGACCAACTCACTGCATTTTACATCCGACAAAAACAACACAGAGCCGTGCATCAGGGCACCCGCTGACCCAGAGGACTGGGTTAACTCACTCTCAGTCAAGTCCTAAGGTCGCGGGGCCGGACTGTATTCCGGGGCGAGTTCTCAGAGCATGCGCAGAACAGCTGGCAGGCCTATTGACTGTTATTTTCAACCTCTCCTCGTCCCAGTCTGTAATGCCCACATGTCTCAAGCTGACCACCATCACTCCTGTTCCCATGAACTCTTGAGGCTACCTGCCACAATGACTCCCACCCTGTAGCACTCACATCTGTAATCATGAAGTGCTTTGAAAGGCTGGTTATGGCACACATTAACTCTACCATCCCTGACTCCTGACTCCACTCCAATTTGCATACGGCCCCCAGCAGATCCATAGACAACGCAATATCAATTGCACTCCACAATTCCCTCACCCACCTAGATAAGCTGAATACCTATGTGACAATGCTGTTCATTGACTACAGCTTAGCGTTCAACCCCAGTCCCCTCCAAGCTCGTCACTAAGCTTGCTCAACAAGCTGTGACCTGGACTTAACACCTCCCTATGCAGCGGATCCTAGGGGAGGGCAACTGGATCAGGGGGGGCACTGGATCCTAGGGGAGGGGGGGCACTGGATCCTGTGGGAGGGGGGGGGGGCAACTGTACCTAGGGGAGGGGCAACTGATCCTAGGGGGGGGGGGCAACTGGATCTGCTGGGGGAGGGCAACTGGATCCTAGGGGGGCAACGGACCTAGGGGGGGGGCAACTGGATCCTAGGGAGGGGGGCAAACTGGACTAGGGGAGGGGGGCAACTGGATCCTAGGGGGAGGGGCGACTGATCCTAGGGGAGGGCAACTGGATCTAGGGGGGGGCAACGGGATCCTAGCGGGGAGGGGGGCAACTGGAATCCTAGGGGGGGGGGGGCAACTGGATCCTAAGGGGGGGGGGGGCAACTGGATCCTAGGGGAGGGGGGCAACTGGATCCTGTGGGGAGGGGGGGCAACTGTATTCCTGTGGGGGAGGGGCGCAACTGGATTCTAGGGGGAGGGTGGCAACTGGAACTAGGGGAGGGGGGCAACTGATCCTAGGGGAGGGGGCGCAACTGGATTCTAGGGGAGGGGGGCGCAACTGATTCTAGGGGGAGGGGGGGCAACTGAAGATCCTAGGGGGCAAGAGGGGAGGGGGGCAACTGGATCCTAGGGGAGGGGCGCAACTGGATTCTAGGGGAGGGGGCGCAAACTGGAGGAACTAGGGGAGGGGGGGCCAACGGGACCTAGGGGAGGGGGGCAAATGGATCCTAGGGGAGGGGGGGCAACTGGAATCCTAGGGGGAGGGGGGCAACTGGATCCAGGGGAGGGCGCAACTGGATTCTAGGGGGAGGGGGCAACTGGATCCTAGGGGAGGGGGGCAACTGGATCCTAGGGGAGAGGGACAACTGGATCCTAGGGGAGGGGGCGCGCAACTGGATTCTAGGGGGAGGGGGGCAACGAATCCTAGGGGGAGGGGGCAACTGATCCTAGGGGAGGGGGCGCAACTGGATTCTAGGGGAGGGTGGGCATCTGATACTAGGGAGGGGGAGGACCTAGGGGGGGCAAACTGGATCTAGGGGGAGGGGGAAACTGGATCCTAGGGAGGGGCAACTGGATCTAGGGGAGGGGGTGCACTGATCCTGGGGAGGGGCGCAACTGGATCCTAGGGGCAGGGGGGCAACTGGATGCCAGGGGGAGGGGCAACTGGATCCTAGGGAGGGGGGCAACGGATCCGTAGGGGAGGGGGGGGCAACTGGAACCTGTGGGGAGGGGGCAACTGGAATCTAGGGAGGGGGCAACTGGTTCCTATGGGGAGGGGGGGGGGCAATGGCATCTGCTGGTGATGGGGTCAACTATCCAGGGAGGGGGGGGGCACCTGGTCTCTAGGGGAGGGGGGGAAGCGAGTGTACTGGAGCAACAAGTCATGACACCAAACAGCCTCGCCTGAACAGCTTTTATCCCCCAGTACTAGTCTGTGTAGCACATTTTGTTAACTATTTAAGACATCTTGCCTTCCTTCTACGTTTGTCCTGCCTTGACTCTTACTTCACCGTCTACAAGCCTACCCCTACACATATCACTCCAAGTACCCTGCAATGTAATATGGAATTGCAAGTGGATATTGATTACTGCATTGTGGAAATGAGCAAGCCAAGAAAGGCCATTTCACTGTACTTATGCAGAAAAAGTTGATGTCAGGGCTCCACTGGGCAGTAGGAGGCAGACATGGGTTTGTAGTGGATGGGATGGTTGTGTTTTGGTGTTTTGGACCTGGTCTCTCCAGCATGCTGATTCAATGGTGTGGTGTGTAGACAGCCTCTTACAGATCTTTTCCTTTCTACTTTTATTTTGCGATTTAAGTTCATTAAAAGAACACCAGCAGTTCGTTCTTGATTTGGAAAATGTTTAGGTTAATGTCACTTTTTATTTTTACTGGTCAGTATGATTCTGGTTCTTCTGGTCAGTTGATTCTGGTTCTTCTGGTCAGTGAACTGGTCTCTTTCTGGTCAGTTGATTCTGGTCTTTCTGTCATTGATTCTGGTTCTTTCTGGTCAGTTGATTCGGTTCTTTCTGGTCAGGGTTGATTCTGGTTCTCTTCTGGTCAGTTGCAGTCTGTTCTTTCTGGTCAGATTGATTCTGGTTCTTTCTCCATTTCGTCCAAGCCGAGAGAAGCAATGACACGGACAGCAGTACTGCGTCCAGCCTGTAGGTCCAGGGGGCCAGCCTCCCTCCCACCCCAGCCTGAGGAGCAGTTGGGTGGGGAGCAGCAGCAGTTCAGGGCCCTGAGGGCAGCAGAGGACTGTCTGTCCCACCAGCTACAGCAGCTGAGCAGACCCGTTTGACGACAGCGTTGAGCTGCGTACCCCTCTAAGGCAGGAACCTAGAGGCACGTGTCAGACAGATCGCCCTCAGAGGGTTATACGTCCCCCAGAACGCACCCTCCACCCCTCACCTCCATCACATTGCCACCTCCCGCCGCTCCCCCCTCCCCGAGCCTCACAGGTGTCCGGTTCACCTTAGAAGGGTCTCCCAACCAACAGTGCAGGGGTGGCTACCTCAGACACGCCCAGCAGCAGGAGAGAGGGAGAGCACCACCACCTCGACACATCTGCTCCATGTCCAGAGACCCACCACCATGAGGATCACAGGCCAACAGACAGTCGTCTGTACCCCAGAGACAAAAGACACACTGGGCCAGGAGCCGGGCCAGGAGTCGGGCCAGGAACCGGCAGGAGCCTGGACGGAGCAGGTAGAATCTATCTTTACCGCTTACTGACTAAAGAACTTACACTGTTATTCACACTCAGATCTGTTATAGACTGACACTGTTATTTACTCCAGATCTGTTATTAGCAACATGTTATTTACACTCAGATCTGTTATAGACGACACTGTTATTTACACTCAGATCTGTTATAGACTGACACTGTTATTTACACTCAGATCTGTTATAGACTGACACTGTTATTTACTTCTCAGATCCCTGTTATAGACTAACACTGTTATTTACACTCAGATTGTTATAGACTAACACTGTTATTTACTCTCAGATCTGTTATAGACTGACACTGTTTATAGAACTGTACACTGTTATAGACTGACACTGTTATTAACTGACCGTATAGACGACTGTTTAACACTCAGATCTGTTAAGACTGACTCTGTTATAGACTGGACACTGTTATAGACTGACACTGTTAATAGACGACATGTTTATAACTGACATGTTTTAACTCAGATCTGTTATAGACTAACACTGTATAGACTAACACTATTTTAACACTCAGATCTGTATAGACTGACACTGTTATAGGACTGACACTGTTATAGACTGACACTGTTATAATTAGACTGAATCTGTTATAGATAACACTGTTATAGACTGACGACACTGTTATAGACTGACACTGTTATAGACTGACACTGATAACGACACTGTTTTAGACAACCGTTATAGACACTTAAGACTAACCTGTGTATAGACTGACACTGTTATAGACTGACACTGTTATAAGACTAAACACTGTTATAGACTAACACTTATTTTAACACTCAGATCTGTTATAGACTGACACTGTTATAGACTGACCATGTTATAGACTGACACTTATTTACCCTCAGATCTGTTATAGACTGACACTGTTATAGACTAACACTGCATTACCTCAATCTGTTATAGACTAACACTGGTTATAGACTAACCCTGTTTAAGATAATACTGTTATAGACTGACAGTGTTATAGACTAACACTGTTATAGACTGACACTGTTATAGACTGACACTGTTATAGACTGACACTGTTATTCACAATTCAGATGACCTGGTGTTTAAGAAAAGGAATGTCCTCTAGACACTAACACTGTCACTCTCTCTCCCTCTCTCCCCTCTTCCTCGGTCTCCCTCTCTCCCCTCTTCCTCGGTCTCCCTCTTCCCCCCCTCTTCCTCGGTCTCTCTCCCATCCAGCTGCCTGGTAGAGACCAAGAGAACCACTTTGCTGGTCCCCCCCACTCTACAGCTCCTCTCCCTCTAACCCCAGGCATGTACGGGCAGATTTCTCACCCCGACGTAGGGCGTCCTGGGTCCATCATGGGTTCTGGAGCAGACTGGGTCTCTGGAGCTTGGACCACCAGGACGGGTCAGGTCTCCCACCTCCACCTCACCCTCTCCCCTGGTCCTACAGGGGCTGAAGAGAGGTCCCGGAGACTTCTGTCCTTTGCTCCTGTCAGACACTCCTCTGCTGTCTCCAGCAGTGTTGACGTAGACGAGAGCCTAGGATACACCCCCGAGCCTGCCCGGGCCAATCAGACGAGGTCGCAGGAGAACAGAGATACAATTTGGAGACAGGGGCATGAGACGGCCGACGCCTCAGTTCAGATCACCACGGGAACGGCAACCTCCACCTTCCCACAATGCTTCACACCTCCCCAGAGGCTGACTGGTACCGGTCCGTCTAGGCAGGCGGCGCTGTCGGTTCTGTTGCCATATAAACCACACGGCAGTGAGGAGATGTTCTACATATCCCAGACACATACGGACCCACGGCTTTCCCCCGTACGATCTGACTCCACCATGGAGAGTTCCCACCCAGGTACAACATCTCTTATCTAGCTAGTTCAAATACATTAATACATTATTTAGACATTTTTAAACTATCTATAGTGACACTGACAGACTGACAGGAATTCCAGGGCATTCAATAATGAATGATCCCCTTGGTCTAGAGAACTCCTATAGGCTAACTGAGATCGTCCTGTAATAGATGCAGCCGCCTGGCCCCTCCTCTGGCCCCTCCTCTCTCCTCTCCTCTGGCCCCTTCTCCTCTCCTCTGGCCCCTCCTCTCTTCTCTCCTCTGCCCCTCCTCTCTTCTCTCCTCTGCCCCTCCTCTCTTCTCTGGCCCCTCCTCTCTCCTCTGGCCCCCCTCCTCTCCTCTGACCCCTCTCCCTCCCCTCTCTCCCCCCCACGGCGGGTAGCAGACTGGTCTTTTGTAACAGGAACAAAATTAATTATTCATGTTCCAGTGTCGAGAGAGACAGAGCGGTGTTGAGTCCCAGAGTCCGACAGCACAGATGATCCTCAGAAAGAGCGAGAGACACAGGGCGTCCTCCTTCTCTCTCTCCGAGACCACTCACTTCCGTTTCTCCTCTCTTCTCTTCGTCTCCTCTCTCTCTCTCCCACGTGCTGAGCCGACGTGCTCCCCTCGCTTCAACACTAGAGATCAACTCTGCGAGCACGAGAGCACCAGGTGGACCCGGTGGTGGACAGGGGGGTCAAACATCAACACACAGAGGGTATCTACAGCAAGAGACAAAGACTGGGAGACAGCTACAGTATGGAGAGGACAGGTGAGCACTCAGTATAGTGAGGGATTAACACTGGGGGTAAATGACCGGGTCAGTATAGTGAGGGATTACACTGGGGTAATGACCGGGTCAGTATAGTGAGGGATTAAACTCTTAGGGTGTAATGTAAACCGGTCCAAAGGCTTACATGGGTATGAGTGGAGGGGTGTGTAAACAAGCTGGTGGTAATGACAGGTTCAGTATATAGTGAAAGGTTAATTAATCTTTATGCTGTGGTGGAAGTACCGGTCGAGGAGCTTATAGTAAGATAGGTATTACCAATAACTGAAGAGGAGCAAGCGCCACCCGGCCCCTCAAGTAATACTTGATGGTTTAACTACCTGGTGGTGACGCGACCGCGGATCGTAGTTTAGGTATGTGCCCTCCACCACAACTGGGAATGACCGAGGTCAGTATGAGGAGGATTAATATCGTTATGCTGTGTGGGTGAATGACCGGCAGTGACTAGATGAAGGTTACCACTGGCGGTAATGATCCGTAGGTCACGTTATAGTGAGGGTTAACACTGGGGAAGGACCGGGTCAGTAATAATCGCCAGGTCTTCAAAACTATATTACCTCTGGGGTTTGATAGGACTCGAGGTCCAGATGCTATAGTGAGTGTTGATAAATGTAGACAACTGGGTAGGAGGAACCAGAGTCTAGAACCTCCCAGCCGCCGGGATTATAAAAAACCACTGGACGTGATAGGGATTCGTCCGAGAAAGCAAGGGGGATATGTGGACCCTGGGTTAAACTAACTGGGGGAAGGACCTTGGTCTTAGTTTATAGTTTTAGTGGTAAACACTCTTTGGAAATATTTTTTCCCGTGTCCCAGTATAGTGACGGGTTCACAATCACTGGGAAGACCGGGTGCAGTATGAGAGTGAAGGACTTTCATAAGTACTAGGGTTGGGGATAATGAACCAGGAGGTGCAGACCATCCTATAGTGACCGCGTTACACAGGAGCAAAATCGCTCTGAGTGTCGAAAGTAATAGTGATGTAGGGTTTTAAACTACTGTGTTTGTAATATGACCGTGGTCAGCTATAGAGGTTTGAGGACACTGGGTGCGAAAGTGATCCGGCCGTTACAGTGTTTATTTATGTACGAAGGTGTGTTTGAACGACCAAGGCGAGAGAAGGGACCGGGTCAGTATAGTGAGGGTTTAACACTGGGGGGAAGGACCGGGTCAGTATAGTGAGGGTTTAACACTGGGGGGAAGGACCGGGTCAGTATAGTGAGGGATTAACACTGGGGGAAAGGACCGGGTCAGTTTTGTGAGGGATTAACACTGGGGGGAATAATCAGGTCTGTATAGTATACAGTATGTATATTTTTAATGGACAGAGTCACTGCTTTGTGTGTGAATGTTATTTTCTCTTGAATTCTTAACCAGATACCATTTCCACTCTCAGGTACCGCCATGCCAGTGGATGAAGGCCAACCAATGATTGACCAGCGTACTCCACAGTCAATATGCTTCTCTCATGTAACAGGAGGGTTAACCAGAGGACCTGCTGTACCAACCACCACCACTAGAGGTCCTGCTATACCCTCCACCACCACTAGAGGTCCTGCTATACCCTCCATCACCACTAGAGGTCCTGCTATACCCTCCACCACCACTAGAGGTCCTGCTGTACCCTCCACCACCACTAGAGGTCCTGCTATACCCTCCACCACCACTAGAGGTCCTGCTGTACCCTCCACCACCACTAGAGGTCCTGCT
>NW_019943310.1:17652-32632 GCF_002910315.2 Salvelinus sp. IW2-2015
TTGGTTATAAGCAGGACTCTTAGTGTGTGGTATAGAGCCCTAGTGTGGAGGGTATAGCAGCCTCTAGTGTGGTGGATGGTATAGCAGGACCTCTAGTGGTGGTGGAGTATAGCAGACTCTAGTGGTGGTGGGGTATGCAGGACCTCTAGTGGTGGAGGAAGCAGGACTCTAGTGTGGGATGGTATAGCAGGACCTCTAGTGGTTGAGAGGGTACAGCAGACCCTCTAGTGGTGGTGGAGTACAGCAGGACCTCTAGTGGTGGTGGAGGGTATAGCAGGACCTCTAGTGGTGGTGGAGGTACAGGCAGGACTCTCTAGTGGTGGGGAGGTATAGCAGGACCTCTAGTGGTGATGGAGGGTATAGCAGGACCTCTAGTGGTGGGTGAGGGTATAGCAGGACCTCTAGTGGTGGTGGTTGGTACAGCAGGTCCTCTGGTTAACCCTCCTGTTACATGAGAGAAGCATATTGACTGTGGAGTACGCTGGTCAATCATTGGTTGGCCTTTATCCACGGCATGGCGGTACCTGAGAGTGAAATGGTATCTGGTTAAGAATTCAAGAGAAAAATAACATTCACACACAAAGCAGTGACTCTGTCCATTAAAAATATACATACTGTATACTATACAGACCTGATTATTCCCCCCAGTGTTAATCCCTCACAAAACTGACCCGGTCCTTTCCCCCAGTGTTAATCCTCACTATACTGACCCGGTCTTCCCCCAGTGTAAACCCTCACTATACTGACCCGGTCCTTCCCCCAGTGTTAAACCCTCACTATACTGACCCGGTCCTTCCCCCCCAGTGTTAAACACTCACTATACTGACCCGGTCCTTCCCCCCAGTGTTAAACCTCACTATTACTGACCCGGTCCTTCCCCCAGTATTAATCCCTCACTATACTGACCCGGTCCTTCCCCCAGTGTTAAACCCTCACTATACTGACCCGGTCCTCCCCCAGTGTAAACCCTCACTATACTGACCCGGTCCTTCCCAGTATTAATCCCTCACTATACTGACCCGGTCCTTCCCCCAGTGTTAAACCCTCACTATACTGACCCGGTCCTTCCCCAGTGTTAATCCTCACTATACTGACCCGGTCCTTTCCCCCCAGTGTTAACCCTCACTATACTGACCGGTCCTCCTCCCAGTTTAAACCCTCACTATACGACCCGGTCCTTCCCCCAGTGTTAAACCCTCACTATACTGACCGTCATTACCCCGTGTTAAACCCTCACTATACTGACCCGGTCATTACCCCCAGTGTTAAACCCTCACTATACTGACCCGGTCTCTTCCCCAGTTAATGTTAAACCTCACTATACTGACCCGGTCCTTCCCCCCAGTTTTAAACCCTCACTATACTGACCCGGTCCTTCCCCCCAGTGTTAAACCTCACTATACTGACCGCCTTCCCCCAGTGTTAAACCCTCACTATCTGACCCGGTCTCCCCCAGTTTAAACCCTCACTATACTGACCCGGTCATTACCCCCAGTGTTAAACCCTCACTATACTGACCCGTCATTACCCCAGTGTTAAACCCTCACTATACTGACCCGGTCATTACCCCAGTGTTAAACCCTCACTATACTGACCCGGTCCTTCCCCCAGTGTTAAACCCTCACTATACTGACCCGGTCCTTCCCCCAGTGTTAAACCCTCACTATACTGACCCGGTCCTTCCCCCCAGTGTTAAACCCTCACTATACTGACCCGGTCCTTCCCCCAGTGTTAATCCCTCACTATACTGACCGGTCATTACCCCCAGTGTGTTAAACCCTCACTATACTGACCGGTCCTTCCCAGTATTAAACCCTCACTATACTGACCCGGCTTCCCCCAGTGTTAATCCCTCACTATACTGACCTGGTCATTACCCCCAGTGTTAAACCCTCACTATACTGGACCCGTCATTACCCCCAGTGTTAATCCCTCAAACTGACCCGGGCATTACCCCAGTGTTAAACTCACTACTGACGGTCTTCCCCAGTGTTAAACCCTCACTATACTGACCGGTCCTTCCCCCCAGTATTAACCCTCACTATACTGACCCGGTCCTTCCCCCCAGTGTTAATCCTCACTATACTGACCTGGTCATTACCCCCAGTGTTAAACCCTCACTATACTGACCCGGTCATTACCCCAGTGTTAATCCCTCACTATACTCCGGTCATTACCCCAGTGTTAATCCCTCACTATACTGACCCGGTCATTACCCCCAGTGTTAATCCTCACTATACTGAGTGCTCACCTGTCCTCTCCATACTGTAGCTGTCTCCAGTCTTTGTCTCTTGCTGTAGACCACCACCACTAGAGGTCCTGCTATACCCTCCACCACCACTAGAGGTCCTGCTATACCCTCCACCACCACTAGAGGTCCTGCTATACCCTCCACCACCACTAGAGGTCCATCTGGGGCCATGCGAGACCATGGAACCTCAATCACCACCTCCACACAAACCCAGGGGGTCCCAGACACAGACCGCCTTGTCCAGCCCTCCCTTCGCTGCAGCCTGGGGGTGGGGGAGGAGGACCTGGAGGTTTTCCAGCCTCTGCATGTAGAGATGGACTATAGTTCTATGGACCTCCACCATCACTACCCCAAAACTCACCATCTTCACATGGACCACCAGATCTCCAACGCTCACCTTGTCCCAACCTCAGCCCCTCACCCAGGGATGGAGCGAGAGCCGGGGAGGCGGGACCACAGTCTAGCCCAGCGGAGTGGCAGCACTCTGGACCAACTGTGGCGCAGGTTCAGTGAGAGGTGGAGCCTGGAGGAGGCCCGGCCCACCAATGAGAGAGAGGCGTCCCTTCTGGAGCGGCTGGAGCGTCTGTCCCGCCTCATCCACAGCACCTCCTCCTTCCTCCCAGAGCCAGAACCAAGGCAGCAGACTGACACCACAGAACAAGAGGGAGGAGGGAGAAGAGAACGGAAGAGTAGTAGGAAGGAGGAAGGGAGGAGAAGAGGAGGTGTGGAGGAAGGGAGGAGAAGAGGAGGTGTTGAGGAAGGGAGGAGAAGAGAAGGTGTGGAGGAAGGGAGGAGAGGAGGAGGTGTTGAGGAAGGGAGGAGAAGGAGAGAGGAGAGCAGCAGTGGACGGAGCGATCCCGATGCTAACCCTAACCAGGCTAAGCCTCGTGTTCCGCGCCAGGCCTGGGAGCAGCAGGATGAGGAGCCCGCAGAGGGGGAGGACTGCCCAGCCTCTTACAGCTCTAGCCCCTCCCACCGCCCGGCCCGCAGCCAATACCTGTGTCCAGCAGAGAGAGAGAGGTCTGGGAGCATCTCAGGGGCGACCAGCAGCTCCATGTCTACAATAGACACAGCCCGACTGGTGAGGGCCTTCGGAGCCCACAGGGTCAGAGGGCTGAATATAGGAGGTGAGTTCAGCAAGGGTTCAGTTGAACCAGATTTGAATGAACATTAGCTAACGTTTACAAACTATTCTCTTTTGTTCAACTCACCTAGGGACTATCTCCAGTCACAGGACCAGTCACAGCCTTAGTAAACTGTACAGCACCATCCTTCGGCAGAGCAAGGAGCAGAGGAGAGGAGGATCCAGAGAGACTCCTCATGTCCCCTCAGAGTCTACTGGCACTGATGACTCTGTAGTATGTCTACCGTTCTGTTGACTTGCCCTTCTGTCTCTCTCTTCTCTTTCCTCTCTCTTCTCTCTCCTCTGTCTCTCTCTCCTCTGTCTCTCTCTCCTCTCTCTCTCTCTCTCTCCTCTGTCTCTCCTCTGTCTCTCCTCTAGTTCTCTTCCTCTGATCTCAATCCTCTTCTCTCATCGGTCATTCTCTCTCTTCTCTCTTGCCTCGTGTCTCTCCTGCTGTTCTCTACCTCTCTCTCTCCTTGCTATCTCTCTCCTCCTCTCGTCTCGCTTCTCCTTCACTCTCTCTCTTATCCTGCTCAGACTTCTCTCGTATTTCTCTGCCTGCCCACTCTGCTCTCATCGTCCCTTTCTCTCCTCTCTCTCTCTCTCTCCTCGATCCTCTTCTGACGTTCTCTCGCGTCTCCTTCTCTGCGCTCTCTCATCCATCTCATTTGCTTCTTTCCTCTCTACTCATTTCTTCCTCTCCTCGTCTCCTCTCTCATTCCTCTTCTCGTCTTCTCTCCTCTTCTTCGATCTTCTCCTCCTCGTGTTTCCTCCTCTTCTCTCATCAGGTCTCTTCCTACTCCGTCTCACTCTTCTCTCCTCTCTCTCTGTCACTCATCCTCTCCTCTCTGCTCCGTCCTCCTCTCCTACTTCCTCTCCCTCACCTCTACTCTCTGTCCTCACTCGTCTCTCCCTCCTTCTCTGCTCTCCTCTATCCTCTCTCTTCGTCCTCTCCTCTCTCGCTCTCCCTCCGAATTCAATTTTCAATTCAATTCAAGGGGCTTTCATTGGCAATGGTGGAACATAGTAATTTACATTGCAAAATGTCAAGTGAAATAGATCAAATAAAACAAAATGAGAATGAACAGTAAACATTACACTCAGAAGTTCAAAAAGAATAAAGACATTTACAAATGTCATATTATGTCTAGATACAGTGTCTGTAATGATGTGACAAATAGCTTAAAGTACAAAAGGAGAAAATAAGGTAAACATAAATATAGGTTGTATTACAATGGTGTTTGTTCTATTTTCATTTGTGGCAACAGTCACAAATCTTGCTGATGGTGATGCACACTGATCGGTGTTTCCACCCAGTAATGATATGGGAGTTTTTATCAAAATTGGGTTTGTGTCAAATTCTTTGTGGATCTGTATAATCTGAGGGAAATATGTGTCTCTAATATGGTCATGGATATTGGGTCAGAGAGGGTTAGGGAAGTGCAGCTCAGTTTCCACCTCATTTTGTGGGCAGTGAGCACATAGCCTGTCTTCTCTTGAGAGCCAGGTCTGCCTTCAAAAGCAAGGCTATGCTCACTGAGTCTGTACATAGTCAAAGCTTTCCTTAAGTTTGGGTCAGTCACAGTGGTCAGGTATTCTGCCACTGTGTACTCTCTGTTTAGGGCCAAATAGCATTCTAGTTTGCTCTGTTTTTTTGTTGTTAGTTCTTTCCAATGTGTCAAGTAATTATCTTGGTTTTCTCATGATTTGGTTGTGTCTAATTGTGTTGCTGTCCTGGGGCTCTGTGGGGTCTGTTTGTGTACAGAGCCTCAGGACCAGCTTGCCTCTCTCTCCTCTCTCTCCTCTCTCCTTTCTCCTCTCGCTCTAATCTCCTCTCCTTCTCTCTCTCTCTACTCTTTCTGTTATAAAACTGTTTATTTTCTCAGGCTCTGTTCTCTACTGTATATTGAATGGTCTATAGTTTTGATATTGATCGGCTGTATTGTGGCTCCTCAGGTTCCAGCTGACTCTGCATCATCAACCAGCACCTACACCCTCCCCTCGCATCGTGGCCCCTCCCACTCCAAGAAGGCAGTCAGACATGTCAGCAAAGGCGTACAGGCAGGTCAGTAACCCAGTATGTTCTGAAAATAATATGTATGCTGAACAAAATAAGAAGCGCAACAATTTCAAATATTTTACTGAGTTACAGTGCATTCAGAAAGTGTTCTGACCCCTTGACACATTTTGTTTTACGTTACAGCCTTATTCTAAAATGGATTAAATTGTTTTTTTCCTCATCAACCTACACACAATACCCCATCATGACATCACAATACCCCATCATGACATCACAATACCCCATCATGACATCACAATACCCCACCATGACATCACAATACCCCACCATGACATCACAATACCCCACCATGACATCACAATACACCATAATGACAAAGCAAAAACTGGTTTTTAGAAATTTTCGCAAATGTATATAAAAAAATAAAAAAAACTTAAATCACATTTACATACGTATTCAGACCCTTTACTCAGTACTTTGTTAAAGCACCTTTGGCAGTGATTACAGCCTTGAGTCTACAGCTTGGCATTCAGGCCAAAGAGTTCAATCTTGGTTTCATCAGACCATAAAGGCCTGGTTGGTGGAGTGCTGCAGAGATGGTTGTCCTTCTGGAAAGTTCTCCCATCTCCACAGAGGAACTCTGGAGCTCTGTCAGAGTGACCATTGGGTTCACCTCCCTGACCAAGGCCCTTCTTCCCCAAATGCTCAGTTTGTCCGGGCGGCCAGCTCTAAGAGTCTTGGTGACTTCTTCCATTTAAGAATGATGGAGGCCACTGTGTTCTTGGGGACCTTCAATGCTGCAGAAATGTTTTGGTACCCTTCCCCAGATCTGTGCCTCGACACAATCCTGTCTCGGAGCTCTATGGACAATTCCTTTGACCTCATGGCTTGGTTTTTGCTCTGACATACACTGTCAACTGCATTTATCACATGTGGACAACTTGTTTGTGCTTTGTCATTAGCTTTGTCATTAGGGGGGGTTATTTAATAGATTTTTGAATAAGGCTGTAACTAAAGGGGGTCAATTTAAATATATTAATTAGGCCTTAATCTATGAATTTTACGTGACTGGGAATACAGACATACATCTGTTGGTCACAGATACACCTCTTATTAAGGATCTGACCCTTTTTTCAAATTTCACCTAAAATGACATACCCAAATCTAACTGCCTGTAGCTCAGGACCTGAAGCAAGGATATGCATATTATTGGTACCATTTAAAAGGAAACACTTTGAAGTATGTGGAAATGTGAAAAGAATGTAGGAGAATATAACACAATAGATCTGGTAAAGATAATACAAACACAAAAACATGCATTTTCTATTTTATAAGAGGCCATAATATAATATGGCAGTTTAGGCACAATTTAGATTTTGTCCACTAGATGGCAGCAGTGTGTGTGTAAAGTTTCAGATTGATCCAGTGAAGCTTTGCAATACTGGACAACATGTTGTATCAAGTCTGCCCAAATGTGCCGAATTGGTCAATTGATACATTTTCAAGTATAGAGAACTATAGAGAACATACATAAATGCTATGGTAATAAAAAATTAAAGTTTACACACTCCCAGAAATGTCATACATGATGGATCATTAGCTTTTACACATCAAGATGGCCGGGAGGGGTGGGTATGGAGCCAGAGACAGCAGTGGGGTCAAACTGTAGAACATAAAACTAGATTTTATCAAACAAAACCATGCTACATTTTTATCTCTGGGACCCTCAGGATGACACATCAGAGCCAGATTACTGAATGTAAGTACATTATTTACCTTCAGAGGTGAATGTATCAAACCAGTTGACGTGATACGTTTTTTGTTGTTGTGCACTCTCCTCAAACAATAGCATGGTATTTTTTTACTGTAATAGCTACTGTAAATTGGACAGTGCAGTTACAGTAACATGAATTTAAGCTTTCGGCCCGTATAAGACATGTCTATGTCCCGGAAAGTTTGCTGTTACTTACAACTGTCATGCTAATCACATTAGCGCACGTTAGCTCAACTGTCCCTTTGAGGTAAAAAAAAAAAAAAAGGTAGGGCCGTAGATCAGAAAACCAGTCAGTATCTGATGTGACCATCATTTGCCTCATGCAGAGTGACACATATCCTTTGCATAGAGTTCATCAGGCTGTTGATTGTGGCCTGTGGAATGTTGTCCCACTCCTCTTCAATGGCTGTGCGAAGTTGCTGGATATTGGCGGGAACTGGAACACGCTGTCATACACATTGATCCAGAGCATCCCAAACATGCTCAATGGGTGAAATGTCTGGTGATTATGCAGGCCATGGAAGAACTGGGACATTTTCAGCTTCCAGGAATTGTGTACAGATCCTTGCGACATGGGGCCGTGCATTATCATGCTGAAATATGAGGTGATGGCGGCGGATGAATGGCACGACAATGGGCCTCAGGATCTCGTCACGGTATCTCTGTGCGTTCAAATTGCCATCGATAAAATGTAATTGTGTTTGTTGTCCGTAGCTTATGCCTGCCCCATACCATAACCCCACCATGGGGCACTCTGTTCACAACGTTGACATCAGCAAACAGCCTGCTCTTTACGACGCCCTACACGCTGTCTGCCATCAGCCCAGTTGAAATCGGGACTCATTGTGAACAGCACAGTTCTCCAGCGTGCCAGTGGCCATCGAAGGTGAGCATTTGCTCACTGAAATCAGTTACGACGCTGAACTGCAGTCAGGGTCAAGACCCTGGTGAGGATGACGAACACGCAGATTAGCTTCCCTGAGACGGTTTCTGACAGTTTGTGCAGAAATTTTTCAGTTGTGAAAACCCAACATTTTCATCAGCTGTACGGATGGCTGGTCTCAGATGATCCTGCAGGTGAAGAAGCCGGATGTGGAGGTCCTGGGTTGGCGTGGTTATACATGGTCTGGGGTTGTGAGGCCGGTTGGACGTACTGCCAAATTCTCTAAAACATCATTGGAGGTGGCTTATCATAGAGAAATTAACATTCAAGTCTCTGGCAACAGCTCTGGTGGACATTCCTGCAGTCAGCATGCCAATTGAACGCTCCCTCAACTTGAGACATCTGTTGCATTGTGTTGTGTGACAAAACTGCACATTTTAGAGTGGCCTTTTATTGTCCCCAGCACAAGGTGCACCTGTGTAATTATCATGCAGTTTTATCAGCTTTTTGATTTGCCACACCTGTCTGGTGGATGGATTATTTTGACAAAGGAGAAATGCTCACTAACAGGGATGTAAACAAATTTGTGCAGAAAATTTGAGAGAAATAAGCTTTTTGTACGTATGGAACATTTCTGGGTTCTTTTATTTCAGCTCATGAAACATGTTTTACAACACTTTTACATGTTGTGTTTTATATTTTTTGTTAAGTGTATAAACATTGAGATGTGGCGGGAGTGGCTCTAATGTGGACACTCAACCATCTCTCACTCTCCTCTCCGCAGGGGACCTGGAGATTGTGAGTAACGGAACGCGTCGCCACACCCGTGACGTTGGCACAACGTTCCCCTCGCCAGGCTCAGCCAGGGGTGCCAGGGTGCTCCCCTCACACTCTGGTAGCAAGAGGGGTAGAGCGGGGGACAGGAGCCCTCCTCCTAAAACCCAGAGGAAGAGGAAGATGAGCCAACCCTCTGCCAAGCCCTACTACCCTCAAGGTTTGGAGAAGTGACGTTTTACATTTAAACTCTGGAGCGATACAAATCAGGAACACAATACTAATACAATATTATTCAAAGACAGAAATGAGCAATGTGCAGCAGGGTTGGACTAGCCTCACTATTTGAAGCAGTCTTATAAGCAGAGTCCCCCCCCTCCATTTTGTCCTCAGAATAGCCTCAATTCGTCAGGGACATGGACTCCACAAGGTGTCGAAAGCGTTTCCACAGGGATGCTGGCCCATGTTGACTCCAATGCTCCCCACAGTTGTGTCAAGTTGGCAGGATGTCCTTTGGGTGATTGAACATTCTTGATACACACAGGAAACTGTTGAGTGTTAAAAACCCAGCAGCGTTGCAGTTCTTGACACAAACCGGTACGCCTTTCACCTACTACCACATCCCATTCAAAGACACTTCAATCTTTTGTCTTGTCCATTCACCCTCTGAATGGCACACAGACACAATCCATGTCTCAATTGTATCAAGGTTTAAAAATCCTTCTTTAACCTGACTCCTCCCCTTCATCTACACTGATTTGAAGTGGCTTTAACAGGTGACATCAATAAGGGATCATAGCTTTCATCTGTATTCACCTGGTCAGTCCATGTCATAGAAAGAGCAGGTGTTCATAATGTTTTGTAGACTCAGTGTAAATCTCCATGTATCGCTGTCTGATAAGAAGTGAGTACCATGCAGTCCTACCAACCTTATTGTTAGTGTCCGCCCTGAGATTGGAAGGTTATGAGTTCAATCCCTGGACGAGTCATACCAAAGACGGTAAAAATTGTGACCTGATGCGTCTCTGCTTGGCACTCGGCATTAAGGAGATAGTTTAGGGCACTCTGCATTAAGGAGATAGTTTAGGGCACTCGGCATTAAGGAGATAGTTTAGGGCACTCGGCATTAAGGAGATAGTTTAGGGCACTCAGCATTAAGGAGATAGTTTAGGGCACTCGGCATTAAGGAGATAGTTTAGGGCACTCGGCATTAAGGAGATAGTTTAGGGCACTCGGCATTAAGGAGATGTTTTAGGGCACTCGGCATTAAGGAGATAGTTTTAGGGCACTCGGCATTAAGGAGATAGTTTAGGGACTCCGGCATTAAGGAGAATAGTTTAGGGACTCGGCATTAAGGAGATAGTTTTAGGGCACTCGGCATTAAGGAGATAGTTTAGGGCACTGGCATTAAGGAGATAGTTTTGGGCACTCGGCATTAAGGAGATAGTTTAGGGCACTCGGCATTAAGGAGATAGTTTAGGGCACTCGGCATTAAGGAGATAGTTTAGGGCACTGGCATTAAGGAGAATGTTAGGGCACTCGCATTAAGGAGATAGTTTAGGGCACTCGGCATTAAGGAGATAGTTTAGGCACTCGCATTAAGGGATAGTTTAGGGCACTCGCATTAAGGAGATAGTTTAGGGCACTCGGCATTAAGGAGATGTTTAGGGCATTCGGCATTAAGGAGATAGTTTAGGCACTCGCGCATTAAGGAGATAGTTTAGGGCACTCGGCATTAAGAAGATAGTTTAGGGCACTCGCATAAGGAGATAGTTTAGGGCACTCGGCATTAAGGAGATAGTTTAGGGCACTCGGCATTAAGGAGATAGTTTAGGGCACTCGGCATTAAGGAGATAGTTTAGGGCACTCGGCATTAAGGAGATAGTTTAGGGCACTCGGCATTAAGGAGATAGTTTAGAGGCACTCGGGCATTAAGGAGATAGTTTAGGGCCACTGCATTAAGGAGATAGTTTAGGGCACTCGGCATTAAGGAGATAGTTTAGGGCACTCCGGCATTAAGAGATAGTTTAGGCACTCGGCATTAAGGAGATAGTTTAGGGCATCGGCATTAAGGAGATAGTTAGGCACTCGGCATTAAGGAGATAGTTTAGGGCACTCGGCATTAAGGAGATAGTTTAGGACTCGGCATTAAGGAGTAGTTTAGGGCACTCGGCATTAAGGAGATAGTTTGGCACTCGGCATTAGGAGATAGTTTAGGGCACTCGGCATTAAGGAGATAGTTTAGGGCACTCTGCATTAAGGAGATAGTTTAGGCACTCGCATTAAGGAGATAGTTTAGGGCACTCGGCATTAAGGAGATAGTTTAGGCACTCGGCATTAAGGAGATAGTTTAGGGCACTCGGCATTAAGGAGAATGTTTAGGCACTCGGCATTAAGGAGATAGTTATGGGCACTCGGCATTAAGGAGATAGTTTAGGGCACTCGGCATTAAGGAGATAGTTTAGGCACTCGGCATTAAGGAGATAGTTTAGGGTGTTTCTTTTTACATCAAGCTGCCTCATGCTACAAAAACAGCTTTTGCTCCTATGAGCCATTTCTGGCTACCTACTTTAACGGACCATCTGTTTCCTACTTCCAGTGTGTCGTCATGTCTGTTTCTTTACTTCCAGGTGTGTCGCTCATGTTGTTTCCTACTTCCAGGTGTGTCGTCATGTCTGTTTCCTACTTCCAGGTGTGTCGTCATGTCTGTTTCCTACTTCCGGTGTGTCGTCATGTCTGTTTCCTACTTCCAGGTGTGTCGTCATGTCTGTGTCCTACTTCCAGGTGTGTCGTCATGTCTTGTCTACTTCCAGGTGTGTCGTCATGTCTGTTTCCTACTTCCAGGTGTGTCGTCATGTCTGTTTCCTACTTCCAGGTGTGTCGTCATGTCTGTTTCCTACTTCCAGGTGTGTCGTCATGTCTGTTTCCTACTTCCAGGTGTGTCGTCATGTCTGTTCCTACTTCCAGGTGTGTGTCATGTTCTGTTTCCTCCTTCCAGGTGTGTCGTCATGTCTGTTTCCTACTTCCAGGTGTGTCGTCATGTCTGTTTCCTACTTCCAGGTCTGTCGTCATGTCTGTTTCCTACTTCCAGGTGTATCATGGCACATCCCTGCTGAGGACCTGAGAGCTGAGGGCAGGAAGGAGAACAAACCAGAGCAGCAGCCTCCCCAGGGCCCGGTCTGGTTTGAACCCTACAGCAGAACCACCCGGCCCTGGAGAGAACCGCTCAGACAGAGACAAATACAGGACAGGTCTGTCTAATCTTAATCTACTATTTGTTTAAAAATATATTTAAAAAAATTCTCACTTGATTATTCTATTGTAGAGTTTAAGAACTTTGAACTGTTTTTTGTTGTTATAAGAACTGTGCTTTGATTTGTCAGGGAGAGACTGACAGACAGACTACAGACCAATCAGCTGGAGGCTGACCGGGACAGACCCAGTGAGAGGCAGCACATCAAGCACAGCATCATCACCCCTCCTGGGCCTCCTGGGCCTGAACCCACTGGCAACGCCCCCGCCGCTCTGGTCCGCATCTCTCTCCAGGTCTGGTTCACTACTCTGTGTTCCGCTGTGTCTGTTACCTACGCTGTGTGTCTGTTACCTACGCTGTGTCTGTTGCCCCCCACTGTGTCTGTTGCCCCCGCTGTGTGTCTGTTGCCCCCGCTGTGTGTCTGTTGCCCGCGCTGTGTGTCTGTTGCCCCCGCTGTGTGTCTGTTGCCCCCGCTGTGTGTCTGTTGCCCCCGCTGTGTGTCTGTTGCCCCCGCCAGCAGAGAGGGATGGGGTTTACGAGAAGGGAAACAGAAGAGGGGAGGGTTACGAGAGGGAAACAGCGGAGAGGGGAGGGTTACGAGAGGGAAACAGAAGAGGGGAGGGTTACGAGAGGGAAACAGGGAGAAGGGGAGGGGTTACGAGAGGGAACAGAAGAGGGGAGGGTTACGGAGAGGGAAACAGAAGAGGGAGGGGTTACGAGAGGGAAACAGCGGAGGGGAGGGGTTACGAGAGGAAACAGAAGAGGGGAGGGGTTACGGGAGGGAAACGAAAGGGGAGGGGTTACGAAGAGGAAACAGAAAGAGGGAGGGGTACGAGAGGGAAACAGAAGAGGGGAGGGGTTACGAGAGGGAAACAGAAGAGGGAGGGGTTACGAGAGGGAAACAGAAGAGGGGGAGGGGTTACGGAGGGAAAACAGAAGAGGGAGGGGTTACGAGAGGAAACAAGAAGAGGGGAGGGGTTACGGAGGAAACAGAAGAGGGGAGGGGTTACGAGAGGGAAACAGAAGAGGGGAGGGGTTACGAGAGGGAAACAGAAGAGGGAGGGGTTACCGAGAGGGAAACAGAAGAGGGGAGGGGTTACGAGAGGGAAACAGAAGAGGGGAGGGGTTACGGAGGAAACAGAAGAGGGGAGGGTTACGAAGGGAAACAGAAGAGGGGAGGGGTTACGGGAGGGAAACAGAAGAGGGAGGGGTTACGAGAGGGAAACAGAAGAGGGGAGGGGTTACGGGGGAAAACAGAAGGGGGGAGGGGTTACGAGAGGGAACAGGAGAGGGAGGGGTTACGAAGAGGGAAACAGAAGAGGGGAGGGGTTACGGAGGGAACAGAAGGAGGGAGGGTTACGAGAGGGAAACCAGAAGAGGGGAGGGGTTACGAGAGGGACAGAAGAGGGGAAGGGGTTAACGAGAGGGAAACAGAAGAGGGGAGGGGTTACGGAGAAGGGACAGAAGAGGGGAGGGGTTACGGAGGGAAACAGAAAGAGAGGGTGTTACGAGAGGAAAACAGAAGAGGGGGAGGGGTTACGAGAGGGAACAGAGAGGGAGGGTTACGGGAGGAAAACAGAAGAGGGGAGGGGTTACGGGGGAAACAGAAGAGGGGAGGGGTTACGGGAGGGAAACAGAAGAGGGAGGGGTTACGAGAGGGAAACAAGTGGAGAGGGGGGAGGGGTTAACCGAGAGGGAAACAGAAGAGGGGAGGGTTACGGAGAGGGAAACAGCGGGGGGAGACGAAGGAGGGGAGGTTACGAGAGGGAAACGAGAGAAGAGGGGAGGGGTTACGAGAGGGAAACAGAAAGAGGAGGTACGAAGAGGAAACCAGAAGAGGGGAGGGGGTTACGAGAGAGGACAAGGGAGGAGGGAGGGGTTACGAGAGGGAAACAGAAGAGGGAGGGCGTACGAGAGGGGACAGAAGAGGGGAGGCGGTTACGGGAGGGAAAACAGAGAGGGGAGGGGTTACGGAGGGGAAACAGAAGAGGGGAGGGGTTACAGGGAGAAAAGAAGGGGAAACGGGGTTACGGGAGGGAAACAGAGAGGGAAGGGTTACGGGAGGGAAACAGAAGAGGGAGGGGTTACGGGAGGAAACAGAAGAAGGGGAGGGTTACGGGAGGGAAACAAGAAGAGGGGGAGGGGTTACGGGAGGAAACAGAGAGGGAGGGGTTACGAGGAGGGAAACAGAAGAGGGGAGGGGTTACGGGAGGGAAACAGAAGAGGGGAGGGTTACGGAGGGAAACAGAAGAGGGAGGGGTACCGGAGGAAACAGAATGAGGGGGGGTTACGGGAGGGAAACAGAAGAGGGGAGGGTGTTACGGGAGGGAAACAGAAGAGGGGAGGGTTTGGGTTACGGGAGGGAAAAACAGAAAGAGGGGAGGGGTTACGGGAGGGAAACAGAAGAGGGGAGGGGTTACGGGAGGGAAACAGAAGAGGGGAGGGGTTACGGAGGAAACAGAAGAGGGAGGTGGTACGGAGGGAAAAAAAAAACAGAAAAGGGGGAGGGGTTACGGGAGGGAAACAGAAGAGGGGGTGGTTCACGGGAGGGAAAAGAACAGAGGGGAGGGGTTACGGGAAGGGAAACAGAAGAGGGGAGGGGGTTACGGAGAGGGAAACAGAAGAGGGGAGGGGTTACGGAGGGAAAAGAAGAGGGGGGAAGGGGATTACGCGGAGAGGGGAAACAGAAGGAGGGGAGGGTTACGGGAGGGAAAACAGAAGAGGGGAGGGGTTACGAGGGAGGGGGAAAGAGAAAAGAAGGGGGAGGGTTACGGGAGGGAACGAACACAATGTGATACGTTATGGAAAATAACCTGCATTTATTCCACTTGATAATATATTAAAATGTGAGATTATCCTCATTCAAAATGAAAAGCACAAATGTTTTAATGTGTAAAAAAGC